>NW_028114089.1:0-150827 GCF_964289735.1 Phaethon aethereus | reverse complement strand
GTTTGCAAGGCTAGGAAAGAGCAGAGCCCGAGTCTTGCTGTTTACCTGCCATGACTGCCAGGGCAAGTGAGGACCAGCAAGACAATTCCTGCCTAGCACCTTCCTTGGAGGAGAGAGAGTGCAACGTTTCATTTTAGCATTTTGGCGCTCACGAGGGAGTCAAACTGCTTTCGCTGTTTGCAAGGCTAGGAAAGAGCAGAGCCCCAGTCTTGCTGTTTATCTGCAATGACTGCCAGGGCAAGTGAGGACCAGCAAGACTATTCCTGCCTAGAACTTTCCTTGGAGGAGAGAGAGTGCAACGTTTCATTTTGCTTTTTGGAGTGCGAGAGTGAGAGAAAGCAGAGTGCCTGTTTGCAAGGCTAGGAAAGAGCACAGCCCCAGTCTTGCTGTTTATCTGCAAAGACTGCCAGGGCAAGTGAGGACCAGCAAGACAATTCCTGCCTAGCACCTTCCTTGGAGGAGAGAGAGTGCAACGTTTCATTTTAGCATTTTGGCGCTCACCAGGGAGGCAAACTGCTTTGGCTGTTTGCAAGGCTAGGAAAGAGCAGAGCCCGAGTCTTGCTGTTTATCTACAATGACTGCCAGGGCAAGTGAGGACCAGCAAGACAATTCCTGCCTAGCACCTTCCTTGGAGGAGAGAGAGTGCAACGTTTCATTTTAGCATTTTGGCGCTCACGAGGGAGACAAACTGCTTTGGCTGTTTGCAAGGCTAGGAAAGAACAGAGCCCCAGTCTTGCTGTTTATCTGCAATGACTGCCAGGGCAAGTGAGGACCAGCAAGACAATTCCTGCCTAGCACCTTCCTTGGAGGAGAGAGAGTGCAACGTTTCATTTGGCTTTTTGGAGTGCGAGAGTGAGAAAAAGCAGAGTACCTGTTTGCAAGGCTAGGAAAGAACAGAGCCCCAGTCTTGCTGTTTATCTGCAATGACTGCCAGCGCAAGTGAGGACCAGCAAGATAATTCCTGCCTAGCACCTTCCTTGGAGGAGAGAGAGTGCAACGTTTCATTTTAGCATTTTGGCGCTCACGAGGGAGACAAACTTCTTTGTGTGTTTGCAAGGCTAGGAAAGAGCAGAGCCCCAGTCTTGCTTTTTACCTGCCATGACTGCCAGGGCAAGTGAGGACCAGCAAGACAATTCCTGCCTAGCACCTTCCTTGGAGGAGAGAGAGTGCAACGTTTCATTTTAGCGTTTTGTCGCTCACGAGGGAGACAAACTGCTTTGGCTGTTTGCAAGGCTAGGAAAGAGCAGAGCCCGAGTCTTGCTGTTTACCTGCCATGACTGCCAGGGCAAGTGAGGACCAGCAAGACAATTCCTGCCTAGCACCTTCCTTGGAGGAGAGAGAGTGCAACGTTTCATTTTGCATTTTGGAGTGCGAGAGTGAGAAAAAGCAGAGTGCCTGTTTGCAAGGCTAGGAAAGAGCAGAGCCCGAGTCTTGCTGTTTATCTGCAATGACTGCCAGGGCAAGTGAGGACCAGCAAGACAATTCCTGCCTAGCACCCTCCTTGGAGGAGAGAGAGTGCAACGTTTCATTTTGCTTTTTGGAGTGCGAGAGTGAGAAAAAGCAGAGTGCCTGTTTGCAAGGCTAGGAAAGAGCAGAGCCCGAGTCTTGCTGTTTACCTGCAATGACTGCCAGGGCAAGTGAGGACCAGCAAGACAATTCCTGCCTAGCACCTTCCTTGGAGGAGAGAGAGTGCAACGTTTCATTTTAGCATTTTGGCGCTCACGAGGGAGACAAACTGCTTTGGCTGTTTGTAAGGCTAGGAAAGAGCAGAGCCCCAGTCTTGCTGTTTATCTGCAATGACTGCCAGGGCAAGTGAGGACCAGCAAGACAATTCCTGCCTAGCACCTTCCTTGGAGGAGAGAGAGTGCAACGTTTCATTTTAGCATTTTGGCGCTCACGAGGGAGACAAACTTCCTTGTGTGTTTGCAAGGCTAGGAAAGAGCAGAGCCCCAGTCTTGCTTTTTACCTGCCATGACTGCCAGGGCAAGTGAGGACCAGCAAGACAATTCCTGCCTAGCACCTTCCTTGGAGGAGAGAGAGTGCAACGTTTCATTTTAGCATTTTGTCGCTCACGAGGGAGACAAACTGCTTTGGCTGTTTGCAAGGCTAGGAAAGAGCAGAGCCCGAGTCTTGCTGTTTACCTGCCATGACTGCCAGGGCAAGTGAGGACCAGCAAGACAATTCCTGCCTAGCACCTTCCTTGGAGGAGAGAGAGTGCAACGTTTCATTTTAGCATTTTGGCGCTCACGAGGGAGACAAACTTCCTTGTGTGTTTGCAAGGCTAGGAAAGAGCAGAGCCCCAGTCTTGCTTTTTACCTGCCATGACTGCCAGGGCAAGTGAGGACCAGCAAGACAATTCCTGCCTAGCACCTTCCTTGGAGGAGAGAGAGTGCAACGTTTCATTTTAGCATTTTGTCGCTCACGAGGGAGACAAACTGCTTTGGCTGTTTGCAAGGCTAGGAAAGAGCAGAGCCCGAGTCTTGCTGTTTACCTGCCATGACTGCCAGGGCAAGTGAGGACCAGCAAGACAATTCCTGCCTAGCACCTTCCTTGGAGGAGAGAGAGTGCAACGTTACATTTTGCTTTTTGGAGCGCGAGAGTGAGAAAAAGCAGAGTGCCTGTTTGCAAGGCTAGGAAAGAGCAGAGCCCGAGTCTTGCTGTTTATCTGCAATGACTGCCAGGGCAAGTGAGGACCAGCAAGAAAATTCCTGCCTAGCACCTTCCTTGGAGGAGAGAGTGCAACGTTTCATTTTGCTTTTTGGAGTGCGAGAGTGAGAAAAAGCAGAGTGCCTGTTTGCAAGGCTAGGAAAGAGCAGAGCCCGAGTCTTGCTGTTTACATGCAATGACTGCCAGGGCAAGTGAGGACCAGCAAGACAATTCCTGCCTAGGACCTTCCTTGGAGGAGAGAGAGTGCAACGTTTCATTTTAGCATTTTGGCGCTCACGAGGGAGACAAACTGCTTTGGCTGTTTGCAAGGCTAGGAAAGAGCAGAGCCCGAGTCTTGCTGTTTACCTGCCATGACTGCCAGGGCAAGTGAGGACCAGCAAGACAATTCCTGCCTAGCACCTTCCTTGGAGGAGAGAGAGTGCAACGTTTCATTTTGCTTTTTGGAGTGCGAGAGTGAGAAAAAGCAGAGTGCCTGTTTGCAAGGCTAGGAAAGAGCAGAGCCCGAGTCTTGCTGTTTACCTGCCATGACTGCCAGGGCAAGTGAGGACCAGCAAGACAATTCCTGCCTAGCACCTTCCTTGGAGGATAGAGAGTGCAAAGTTTCATTTTAGCATTTTGGCGCTCACGAGGGAGACAAACTGCTTTGGCTCTTTGCAAGGCTAGGAAAGAGCAGAGCCCGAGTCTTGCTGTTTATCTGCAATGACTGCCAGGGCAAGTGAGGACCAGCAAGACAATTCCTGCCTAGCACCTTCCTTGGAGGAGAGAGAGTGCAACGTTTCATTTGGCTTTTTGGAGTGCGAGAGTGAGAAAAAGCAGAGTACCTGTTTGCAAGGCTAGGAAAGAACAGAGCCCCAGTCTTGCTGTTTATCTGCAATGACTGCCAGCGCAAGTGAGGACCAGCAAGATAATTCCAGCCTAGCACCTTCCTTGGAGGAGAGAGAGTGCAACGTTTCATTTTAGCATTTTGGCGCTCACGAGGGAGACAAACTTCTTTGTGTGTTTGCAACGCTAGGAAAGAGCAGAGCCCCAGTCTTGCTTTTTACCTGCCATGACTGCCAGGGCAAGTGAGGACCAGCAAGACAATTCCTGCCTAGCACCTTCCTTGGAGGAGAGAGAGTGCAACGTTTCATTTTAGCATTTTGTCGCTCACGAGGGAGACAAACTGCTTTGGCTGTTTGCAAGGCTAGGAAAGAGCAGAGCCCGAGTCTTGCTGTTTACCTGCCATGACTGCCAGGGCAAGTGAGGACCAGCAAGACAATTCCTGCCTAGCACCTTCCTTGGAGGAGAGAGAGTGCAACGTTTCATTTTGCATTTTGGAGTGCGAGAGTGAGAAAAAGCAGAGTGCCTGTTTGCAAGGCTAGGAAAGAGCAGAGCCCGAGTCTTGCTGTTTACCTGCAATGACTGCCAGGGCAAGTGAGGACCAGCAAGACAATTCCTGCCTAGCACCTTCCTTGGAGGAGAGAGAGTGCAACGTTTCATTTTGCTTTTTGGAGTGCGAGAGTGAGAAAAAGCAGAGTGCCTGTTTGCAAGGCTAGGAAAGAGCAGAGCCCGAGTCTTGCTGTTTATCTGCAATGCCTGCCAGGGCAAGTGAGGACCAGCAAGACAATTCTTACCTAGCACCTTCCTTGGAGGAGAGAGAGTGCAACGTTTCATTTTAGCATTTTGGCGCTCACGAGGGAGACAAACTGCTTTGGCTGTTTGCAAGGCTAGGAAACAGCAGAGCCCCAGTCTTGCTGTTTATCTGCAATGACTGCCAGGGCAAGTGAGGACCAGCAAGACAATTCCTGCCTAGCACCTTCCTTGGAGGAGAGAGAGTGCAACGTTTCATTTGGCTTTTTGGAGTGCGAGAGTGAGAAAAAGCAGAGTACCTGTTTGCAAGGCTAGGAAAGAGCAGAGCCCCAGTCTTGCTGTTTATCTGCAATGACTGCCAGCGCAAGTGAGGACCAGCAAGATAATTCCTGCCTAGCACCTTCCTTGGAGGAGAGAGAGTGCAACGTTTCATTTTAGCATTTTGGCGCTCACGAGGGAGACAAACTTCTTTGTCTGTTTGCAAGGCTAGGAAAGAGCAGAGCCCCAGTCTTGCTGTTTACCTGCCATGACTGCCAGGGCAAGTGAGGACCAGCAAGACAATTCCTGCCTAGCACCTTCCTTGGAGGAGAGAGAGTGCAACGTTTCATTTTAGCATTTTGTCGCTCACGAGGGAGACAAACTGCTTTGGCTGTTTGCAAGGCTAGGAAAGAGCAGAGCCCGAGTCTTCCTGTTTACCTGCCATGACTGCCAGGGCAAGTGAGGACCAGCAAGACAATTCCTGCCTAGCACCTTCCTTGGAGGAGAGAGAGTGCAACGTTTCATTTTAGCATTTTGGCGCTCACGAGGGAGACAAACTGCTTTCGCTGTTTGCAAGGCTAGGAAAGAGCAGAGCCCCAGTCTTGCTGTTTATCTGCAATGACTGCCAGGGCAAGTGAGGACCAGCAAGACTATTCCTGCCTAGCACTTTCCTTGGAGGAGAGAGAGTGCAACGTTTCATTTTGCTTTTTGGAGTGCGAGAGTGAGAGAAAGCAGAGTGCCTGTTTGCAAGGCTAGGAAAGAGCACAGCCCCAGTCTTGCTGTTTATCTGCAAAGACTGCCAGGGCAAGTGAGGACCAGCAAGACAATTCCTGCCTAGCACCTTCCTTGGAGGAGAGAGAGTGCAACGTTTCATTTTAGCATTTTGGCGCTCACCAGGGAGGCAAACTGCTTTGGCTGTTTGCAAGGCTAGGAAAGAGCAGAGCCCGAGTCTTGCTGTTTATCTACAATGACTGCCAGGGCAAGTGAGGACCAGCAAGGCAATTCCTGCCTAGCACCTTCCTTGGAGGAGAGAGAGTGCAACGTTTCATTTGGCTTTTTGGAGTGCGAGAGTGAGAAAAAGCAGAGTACCTGTTTGCAAGGCTAGGAAAGAACAGAGCCCCAGTCTTGCTGTTTATCTGCAATGACTGCCAGCGCAAGTGAGGACCAGCAAGATAATTCCTGCCTAGCACCTTCCTTGGAGGAGAGAGAGTGCAACGTTTCATTTTAGCATTTTGGCGCTCACGAGGGAGACAAACTTCTTTGTGTGTTTGCAAGGCTAGGAAAGAGCAGAGCCCCAGTCTTGCTTTTTACCTGCCATGACTGCCAGGGCAAGTGAGGACCAGCAAGACAATTCCTGCCTAGCACCTTCCTTGGAGGAGAGAGAGTGCAACGTTTCATTTTAGCATTTTGTCGCTCACGAGGGAGACAAACTGCTTTGGCTGTTTGCAAGGCTAGGAAAGAGCAGAGCCCGAGTCTTGCTGTTTACCTGCCATGACTGCCAGGGCAAGTGAGGACCAGCAAGACAATTCCTGCCTCGCACCTTCCTTGGAGGAGAGAGAGTGCAACGTTTCATTTTGCATTTTGGAGTGCGAGAGTGAGAAAAAGCAGAGTGCCTGTTTGCAAGGCTAGGAAAGAGCAGAGCCCGAGTCTTGCTGTTTACCTGCAATGACTGCCAGGGCAAGTGAGGACCAGCAAGACAATTCCTGCCTAGCACCCTCCTTGGAGGAGAGAGAGTGCAACGTTTCATTTTGCTTTTTCGAGTGCGAGAGTGAGAAAAAGCACAGTGTCTGTTTGCAAGGCTAGGAAAGAGCAGAGCCCGAGTCTTGCTGTTTATCTGCAAAGACTGCCAGGGCAAGTGAGGACCAGCAAGACAATTCCTGCCTAGCACCTTCCTTGGAGGAGAGAGAGTGCAACGTTTCATTTTAGCATTTTGGCGCTCACCAGGGAGGCAAACTGCTTTGGCTCTTTGCAAGGCTAGGAAAGAGCAGAGCCCCAGTCTTGCTGTTTATCTGCAATGACTGCCAGGGCAAGTGAGGACCAGCAAGACAATTCTTACCTAGCACCTTCCTTGGAGGAGAGAGAGTGCAACGTTTCATTTTAGCATTTTGGCGCTCACGAGGGAGACAAACTGCTTTGGCTGTTTGCAAGGCTAGGAAACAGCAGAGCCCCAGTCTTGCTGTTTATCTGCAATGACTGCCAGGGCAAGTGAGGACCAGCAAGACAATTCCTGCCTAGCACCTTCCTTGGAGGAGAGAGAGTGCAACGTTTCATTTGGCTTTTTGGAGTGCGAGAGTGAGAAAAAGCAGAGTACCTGTTTGCAAGGCTAGGAAAGAGCAGAGCCCCAGTCTTGCTGTTTATCTGCAATGACTGCCAGCGCAAGTGAGGACCAGCAAGATAATTCCTGCCTAGCACCTTCCTTGGAGGAGAGAGAGTGCAACGTTTCATTTTAGCATTTTGGCGCTCACGAGGGAGACAAACTTCTTTGTCTGTTTGCAAGGCTAGGAAAGAGCAGAGCCCCAGTCTTGCTGTTTACCTGCCATGACTGCCAGGGCAAGTGAGGACCAGCAAGACAATTCCTGCCTAGCACCTTCCTTGGAGGAGAGAGAGTGCAACGTTTCATTTTAGCATTTTGTCGCTCACGAGGGAGACAAACTGCTTTGGCTGTTTGCAAGGCTAGGAAAGAGCAGAGCCCGAGTCTTCCTGTTTACCTGCCATGACTGCCAGGGCAAGTGAGGACCAGCAAGACAATTCCTGCCTAGCACCTTCCTTGGAGGAGAGAGAGTGCAACGTTTCATTTTAGCATTTTGGCGCTCACGAGGGAGACAAACTGCTTTCGCTGTTTGCAAGGCTAGGAAAGAGCAGAGCCCCAGTCTTGCTGTTTATCTGCAATGACTGCCAGGGCAAGTGAGGACCAGCAAGACTATTCCTGCCTAGCACTTTCCTTGGAGGAGAGAGAGTGCAACGTTTCATTTTGCTTTTTGGAGTGCGAGAGTGAGAGAAAGCAGAGTGCCTGTTTGCAAGGCTAGGAAAGAGCACAGCCCCAGTCTTGCTGTTTATCTGCAAAGACTGCCAGGGCAAGTGAGGACCAGCAAGACAATTCCTGCCTAGCACCTTCCTTGGAGGAGAGAGAGTGCAACGTTTCATTTTAGCATTTTGGCGCTCACCAGGGAGGCAAACTGCTTTGGCTGTTTGCAAGGCTAGGAAAGAGCAGAGCCCGAGTCTTGCTGTTTATCTACAATGACTGCCAGGGCAAGTGAGGACCAGCAAGGCAATTCCTGCCTAGCACCTTCCTTGGAGGAGAGAGAGTGCAACGTTTCATTTTAGCATTTTGGCGCTCACGAGGGAGACAAACTGCTTTGGCTGTTTGCAAGGCTAGGAAAGAACAGAGCCCCAGTCTTGCTGTTTATCTGCAATGACTGCCAGGGCAAGTGAGGACCAGCAAGACAATTCCTGCCTAGCACCTTCCTTGGAGGAGAGAGAGTGCAACGTTTCATTTGGCTTTTTGGAGTGCGAGAGTGAGAAAAAGCAGAGTACCTGTTTGCAAGGCTAGGAAAGAACAGAGCCCCAGTCTTGCTGTTTATCTGCAATGACTGCCAGCGCAAGTGAGGACCAGCAAGATAATTCCTGCCTAGCACCTTCCTTGGAGGAGAGAGAGTGCAACGTTTCATTTTAGCATTTTGGCGCTCACGAGGGAGACAAACTTCTTTGTGTGTTTGCAAGGCTAGGAAAGAGCAGAGCCCCAGTCTTGCTTTTTACCTGCCATGACTGCCAGGGCAAGTGAGGACCAGCAAGACAATTCCTGCCTAGCACCTTCCTTGGAGGAGAGAGAGTGCAACGTTTCATTTTAGCATTTTGTCGCTCACGAGGGAGACAAACTGCTTTGGCTGTTTGCAAGGCTAGGAAAGAGCAGAGCCCGAGTCTTGCTGTTTACCTGCCATGACTGCCAGGGCAAGTGAGGACCAGCAAGACAATTCCTGCCTCGCACCTTCCTTGGAGGAGAGAGAGTGCAACGTTTCATTTTGCATTTTGGAGTGCGAGAGTGAGAAAAAGCAGAGTGCCTGTTTGCAAGGCTAGGAAAGAGCAGAGCCCGAGTCTTGCTGTTTACCTGCAATGACTGCCAGGGCAAGTGAGGACCAGCAAGACAATTCCTGCCTAGCACCCTCCTTGGAGGAGAGAGAGTGCAACGTTTCATTTTGCTTTTTCGAGTGCGAGAGTGAGAAAAAGCACAGTGTCTGTTTGCAAGGCTAGGAAAGAGCAGAGCCCGAGTCTTGCTGTTTATCTGCAAAGACTGCCAGGGCAAGTGAGGACCAGCAAGACAATTCCTGCCTAGCACCTTCCTTGGAGGAGAGAGAGTGCAACGTTTCATTTTAGCATTTTGGCGCTCACCAGGGAGGCAAACTGCTTTGGCTCTTTGCAAGGCTAGGAAAGAGCAGAGCCCGAGTCTTGCTGTTTATCTACAATGACTGCCAGGGCAAGTGAGGACCAGCAAGACAATTCCTGCCTAGCACCTTCCTTGGAGGAGAGAGAGTGCAACGTTTCATTTTAGCATTTTGGCGCTCACGAGGGAGACAAACTGCTTTGGCTGTTTGCAAGGCTAGGAAAGAACAGAGCCCCAGTCTTGCTGTTTATCTGCAATGACTGCCAGGGCAAGTGAGGACCAGCAAGACAATTCCTGCCTAGCACCTTCCTTGGAAGAGAGAGTGTGCAACGTTTCATTTGGCTTTTTGGAGTGCGAGAGTGAGAAAAAGCAGAGTACCTGTTTGCAAGGCTAGGAAAGAGCAGAGCCCCAGTCTTGCTGTTTATCTGCAATGACTGCCAGCGCAAGTGAGGACCAGCAAGATAATTCCTGCCTAGCACCTTCCTTGGAGGAGAGAGAGTGCAACGTTTCATTTTAGCATTTTGGCGCTCACGAGGGAGACAAACTGCTTTGGGTGTTTGCAAGGCTAGGAAAGAGCAGAGCCCCAGTCTTGCTGTTTATCTGCAATGACTGCCAGGGCAAGTGAGGACCAGCAAGACAATTCCTGCCTAGCACCTTCTTTGGAGGAGAGAGAGTGCAACGTTTCATTTTAGCATTTTGTCGCTCACGAGGGAGACAAACTGCTTTGGCTGTTTGCAAGGCTAGGAAAGAGCAGAGCCCGAGTCTTGCTGTTTACCTGCCATGACTGCCAGGGCAAGTGAGGACCAGCAAGACAATTCCTGCCTCGCACCTTCCTTGGAGGAGAGAGAGTGCAACGTTTCATTTTGCTTTTTGGAGCGCGAGAGTGAGAAAAAGCAGAGTGCCTGTTTGCAATGCTAGGAAAGAGCAGAGCCCGAGTCTTGCTGTTTATCTGCAATGTCTGCAGGGCAAGTGAGGACCAGTAAGACAATTCCTGCCTAGCACCTTCCTTGGAGGAGAGAGAGTGCAACGTTTCATTTTAGCATTTTGGCGCTCACGAGGGAGACAAACTGCTTTGGCTGTTTGCAAGGCTAGGAAAGAGCAGAGCCCCAGTCTTGCTGTTTATCTGCAATGACTGCCAGGGCAAGTGAGGACCAGCAAGACAATTCCTGCATAGCACCTTCCTTGGAGGAGAGAGAGTGCAACGTTTCATTTGGCTTTTTGGAGTGCGAGTGAGAAAAAGCAGAGTGCCTGTTTGCAAGGCTAGGAAAGAGCAGAGCCCCAGTCTTGCTGTTTATCTGCAAAGACTGCCAGGGCAAGTGAGGACCAGCAAGACAATTCCTGCCTAGCACCTTCCTTGGAGGAGAGAGAGTGCAACGTTTCATTTTAGCATTTTGGCGCTCACGAGGGAGACAAACTGCTTTGGCTGTTTGCAAGGCTAGGAAAGAGCAGAGCCCCAGTCTTGCTGTTTATCTGCAATGACTGCCAGGGCAAGTGAGGACCAGCAAGACAATTCCTGCCTAGCACCTTCCTTGGAGGAGAGAGAGTGCAACGTTTCATTTGGCTTTTTGGAGTGCGAGAGTGAGAGAAAGCAGAGTGCCTGTTTGCAAGGCTAGGAAAGAGCAGACCCCATTCTTGCTGTTTATCTGCAAAGACTGCCAGGGCAAGTGAGGACCAGCAAGACAATTCCTGCCTAGCACCTTCCTTGGAGGAGAGAGGGTGCAACGTTTCATTTTGCTTTTTGGAGTGCGAGAGTGAGAAAAAGCAGAGTGCCTGTTTGCAAGCCTAGGAAAGAGCAGAGCCCGAGTCTTGCTGTTTATCTGCAATGTCTGCCAGGGCAAGTGAGGACCAGCAAGACAATTCCTACCTAGCACCTTCCTTGGAGGAGAGAGAGTGCAACGTTTCATTTTAGCATTTTGGCGCTCACGAGGGAGACAAACTGCTTTGGCTGTTTGCAAGGCTAGGAAAGAGCGGAGCCCCAGTCTTACTGTTTACCTGCCATGACTGCCAGGGCAAGTGAGGAACAGCAAGACAATTCCTGCCTCGCACCTTCCTTGGAGGAGAGAGAGTGCAACGTTTCATTTTGCTTTTTGGAGCGCGAGAGTGAGAAAAAGCAGAGTGCCTGTTTGCAAGGCTAGGAAAAAGCAGAGCCCGAGTCTTGCTGTTTATCTGCAATGACTGCCAGGGCAAGTGAGGACCAGCAAGAGAATTCCTGCCTAGCACCTTCCTTGGAGGAGAGAGAGTGCAACGTTACATTTTGCTTTTTGGAGCGCGAGAGTAAGAAAAAGCAGAGTGCCTGTTTGCAAGGCTAGGAAAGAGCAGAGCCCGAGTCTTGCTGTTTATCTGCAATGACTGCCAGGGCAAGTGAGGACCAGCAAGATAATTCCTGCCTCGCACCTTCCTTGGAGGAGAGAGAGTGCAGCGTTTCATTTTAGAATTTTGGCGCTCACGAGGGAGACAAAGTGCTTTGGCTGTTTGCAAGGCTAGGAAAGAGCAGAGCCCCAGTCTTGCTGTTTATCTGCAATGACTGCCAGGGCAAGTGAGGACCAGCAAGACAATTCCTGACTAGCACCTTCCTTGGAGGAGAGAGAGTGCAACGTTTCATTTGGCTTTTTGGAGTGCGAGAGTGAGAAAAAGCAGAGTACCTGTTTGCAAGGCTAGGAAAGAACAGAGCCCCAGTCTTGCTGTTTATCTGCAATGACTGCCAGCGCAAGTGAGGACCAGCAAGATAATTCCTGCCTAGCACCTTCCTTGGAGGAGAGAGAGTGCAACGTTTCATTTTAGCATTTTGGCGCTCACGAGGGAGACAAACTTCTTTGTGTGTTTGCAAGGCTAGGAAAGAGCAGAGCCCCAGTCTTGCTGTTTACCTGCCATGACTGCCAGGGCAAGTGAGGACCAGCAAGACAATTCCTGCCTAGCACCTTCCTTGGAAGAGAGAGAGTGCAACGTTTCATTTTAGCATTTTGGCGCTCACGAGGGAGACAAACTGCTTTGTCTGTTTGCAAGGCTAGGAAAGAGCAGAGCCCGAGTCTTGCTGTTTACCTGCCATGACTGCCAGGGCAAGTGAGGACCAGCAAGACAATTCCTGCCTAGCACCTTCCTTGGAGGAGAGAGAGTGCAACGTTTCATTTTGCTTTTTGGAGTGCGAGAGTGAGAAAAAGCAGAGTGCCTGTTTGCAAGGCTAGGAAAGAGCAGAGCCCGAGTCTTGCTGTTTATCTGCAATGCCTGCCAGGGCAAGTGAGGACCAGCAAGACAATTCCTACCTAGCACCTTCCTTGGAGGAGAGAGAGTGCAACGTTTCATTTTAGCATTTTGGCGCTCACGAGGGAGACAAACTGCTTTGGCTGTTTGCAAGGCTAGGAAACAGCAGAGCCCCAGTCTTGCTGTTTATCTGCAATGACTGCCAGGGCAAGTGAGGACCAGCAAGACAATTCCTGCGTAGCACCTTCCTTGGAGGAGAGAGAGTGCAACGTTTCATTTGGCTTTTTGGAGTGCGAGAGTGAGAAAAAGCAGAGTACCTGTTTGCAAGGCTAGGAAAGAGCAGAGCCCCAGTCTTGCTGTTTATCTGCAATGACTGCCAGCGCAAGTGAGGACCAGCAAGATAATTCCTGCCTAGCACCTTCCTTGGAGGAGAGAGAGTGCAACGTTTCATTTTAGCATTTTGGCGCTCACGAGGGAGACAAACTTCTTTGTCTGTTTGCAAGGCTAGGAAAGAGCAGAGCCCCAGTCTTGCTGTTTACCTGCCATGACTGCCAGGGCAAGTGAGGACCAGCAAGACAATTCCTGCCTAGCACCTTCCTTGGAGGAGAGAGAGTGCAACGTTTCATTTTAGCATTTTGTCGCTCACGAGGGAGACAAACTGCTTTGGCTGTTTGCAAGGCTAGGAAAGAGCAGAGCCCGAGTCTTGCTGTTTACCTGCCATGACTGCCAGGGCAAGTGAGGACCAGCAAGACAATTCCTGCCTAGCACCTTCCTTGGAGGAGAGAGAGTGCAACGTTTCATTTTAGCATTTTGGCGCTCACGAGGGAGACAAACTGCTTTCGCTGTTTGCAAGGCTAGGAAAGAGCAGAGCCCCAGTCTTGCTGTTTATCTGCAATGACTGCCAGGGCAAGTGAGGACCAGCAAGACTATTCCTGCCTAGCACTTTCCTTGGAGGAGAGAGAGTGCAACGTTTCATTTTGCTTTTTGGAGTGCGAGAGTGAGAGAAAGCAGAGTGCCTGTTTGCAAGGCTAGGAAAGAGCACAGCCCCAGTCTTGCTGTTTATCTGCAAAGACTGCCAGGGCAAGTGAGGACCAGCAAGACAATTCCTGCCTAGCACCTTCCTTGGAGGAGAGAGAGTGCAACGTTTCATTTTAGCATTTTGGCGCTCACCAGGGAGGCAAACTGCTTTGGCTGTTTGCAAGGCTAGGAAAGAGCAGAGCCCGAGTCTTGCTGTTTATCTACAATGACTGCCAGGGCAAGTGAGGACCAGCAAGACAATTCCTGCCTAGCACCTTCCTTGGAGGAGAGAGAGTCCAACGTTTCATTTTAGCATTTTGGCGCTCACGAGGGAGACAAACTGCGTTGGCTGTTTGCAAGGCTAGGAAAGAACAGAGCCCCAGTCTTGCTGTTTATCTGCAATGACTGCCAGGGCAAGTGAGGACCAGCAAGACAATTCCTGCCTAGCACCTTCCTTGGAGGAGAGAGAGTGCAACGTTTCATTTGGCTTTTTGGAGTGCGAGAGTGAGAAAAAGCAGAGTACCTGTTTGCAAGGCTAGGAAAGAGCAGAGCCCCAGTCTTGCTGTTTATCTGCAATGACTGCCAGCGCAAGTGAGGACCAGCAAGATAATTCCTGCCTAGCACCTTCCTTGGAGGAGAGAGAGTGCAACGTTTCATTTTAGCATTTTGTCGCTCACGAGAGAGACAAACTGCTTTCGCTGTTTGCAAGGCTAGGAAAGAGCAGAGCCCGAGTCTTGCTGTTTACCTGCCGTGACTGCCAGGGCAAGTGAGGACCAGCAAGACAATTCCTGCCTCGCACCTTCCTTGGAGGAGAGAGAGTGCAACGTTTCATTTTGCTTTTTGGAGCGCGAGAGTGAGAAAAAGCAGAGCGCCTGTTTGCAATGCTAGGAAAGAGCAGAGCCCGACTCTTGCTGTTTATCTGCAATGTCTGCCAGGGCAAGTGAGGACCAGCAAGAAAATTCCTGCCTAGCACCTTCCTTGGAGGAGAGAGAGTGCAACGTTTCATTTTAGCATTTTGGCGCTCACGAGGGAGACAAACTGCTTTGGCTGTTTGCAAGGCTAGGAAAGAGCAGAGCCCCAGTCTTGCTGTTTATCTGCAATGACTGCCAGGGCAAGTGAGGACCAGCAAGACAATTCCTGCCTAGCACCTTCCTTGGAGGAGAGAGAGTGCAACGTTTCATTTGGCTTTTTGGAGTGCGAGAGTGAGAAAAAGCAGAGTGCCTGTTTGCAAGGCTAGGAAAGAGCAGACCCCATTCTTGCTGTTTATCTGCAATGTCTGCCAGGGCAAGTGAGGACCACCAAGACAATTCCTACCTAGCACCTTCCTTGGAGGAGAGAGAGTGCAACGTTTCATTTTAGCATTTTGGCGCTCACGAGGGAGACAAACTGCTTTGGCTGTTTGCAAGGCTAGGAAAGAGCAGAGCCCCAGTCTTGCTGTTTATCTGCAATGACTGCCAGGGCAAGTGAGGACCAGCAAGACAATTCCTGCCTAGCACCTTCCTTGGAGGAGAGAGAGTGCAACGTTTCATTTGGCTTTTTGGAGTGCGAGAGTGAGAAAAAGCAGAGTACCTGTTTGCAAGGCTAGGAAAGAGCAGAGCCCCAGTCTTGCTGTTTATCTGCAATGACTGCCAGCGCAAGTGAGGACCAGCAAGATAATTCCTGCCTAGCACCTTCCTTGGAGGAGAGAGAGTGCAACGTTTCATTTTAGCATTTTGGCGCTCACGAGGGAGACAAACTGCTTTGTCTGTTTGCAAGGCTAGGAAAGAGCAGAGCCCGAGTCTTGCTGTTTACCTGCCATGACTGCCAGGGCAAGTGAGGACCAGCAAGACAATTCCTGCCTAGCACCTTCCTTGGAGGAGAGAGAGTGCAACGTTTCATTTTGCTTTTTGGAGTGCGAGAGTGAGAAAAAGCAGAGTGCCTGTTTGCAAGGCTAGGAAAGAGCAGAGCCCGAGTCTTGCTGTTTACCTGCAATGACTGCCAGGGCAAGTGAGGACCAGCAAGACAATTCCTGCCTAGCACCTTCCTTGGAGGAGAGAGAGTGCAACGTTTCATTTTAGCATTTTGGCGCTCACGAGGGAGACAAACTGCTTTGGCTGTTTGCAAGGCTAGGAAAGAGCAGAGCCCCAGTCTTGCTGTTTATCTGCAATGACTGCCAGGGCAAGTGAGGACCAGCAAGACAATTCCTGCCTAGCACCTTCCTTGGAGGAGAGAGAGTGCAACGTTACATTTTGTTTTTTGGAGCGCGAGAGTGAGAAAAAGCAGAGTGCCTGTTTGCAAGGCTAGGAAAGAGCAGAGCCCGAGTCTTGCTGTTTACCTGCAATGACTGCCAGGGCAAGTGAGGACCAGCAAGACAATTCCTGCCTAGGACCTTCCTTGGAGGAGAGAGAGTGCAACGTTTCATTTTAGCATTTTGGCGCTCACGAGGGAGACAAACTGCTCTGGCTGTTTGCAAGGCTAGGAAACAGCAGAGCCCCAGTCTTGCTGTTTATCTGCAATGACTGCCAGGGCAAGTGAGGACCAGCAAGACAATTCCTGCCTAGCACCTTCCTTGGAGGAGAGAGAGTGCAACGTTTCATTTGGCTTTTTGGAGTGCGAGAGTGAGAAAAAGCAGAGTACCTGTTTGCAAGGCTAGGAAAGAGCAGAGCCCCAGTCTTGCTGTTTATCTGCAATGACTGCCAGCGCAAGTGAGGACCAGCAAGATAATTCCTGCCTAGCACCTTCCTTGGAGGAGAGAGAGTGCAACGTTTCATTTTAGCATTTTGGCGCTCACGAGGGAGACAAACTGCTTTGTCTGTTTGCAAGGCTAGGAAAGAGCAGAGCCCGAGTCTTGCTGTTTACCTGCCATGACTGCCAGGGCAAGTGAGGACCAGCAAGACAATTCCTGCCTAGCACCTTCCTTGGAGGAGAGAGAGTGCAACGTTTCATTTTGCTTTTTGGAGTGCGAGAGTGAGAAAAAGCAGAGTGCCTGTTTGCAAGGCTAGGAAAGAGCAGAGCCCGAGTCTTGCTGTTTATCTGCAATGCCTGCCAGGGCAAGTGAGGACCAGCAAGACAATTCCTACCTAGCACCTTCCTTGGAGGAGAGAGAGTGCAACGTTTCATTTTAGCATTTTGGCGCTCACGAGGGAGACAAACTGCTTTGGCTGTTTGCAAGGCTAGGAAACAGCAGAGCCCCAGTCTTGCTGTTTATCTGCAATGACTGCCAGGGCAAGTGAGGAACAGCAAGACAATTCCTGCCTAGCACCTTCCTTGGAGGAGAGAGAGTGCAACGTTTCATTTGGCTTTTTGGAGTGCGAGAGTGAGAAAAAGCAGAGTACCTGTTTGCAAGGCTAGGAAAGAGCAGAGCCCCAGTCTTGCTGTTTATCTGCAATGACTGCCAGCGCAAGTGAGGACCAGCAAGATAATTCCTGCCTAGCACCTTCCTTGGAGGAGAGAGAGTGCAACGTTTCATTTTAGCATTTTGGCGCTCACGAGGGAGACAAACTTCTTTGTCTGTTTGCAAGGCTAGGAAAGAGCAGAGCCCCAGTCTTGCTGTTTACCTGCCATGACTGCCAGGGCAAGTGAGGACCAGCAAGACAATTCCTGCCTAGCACCTTCCTTGGAGGAGAGAGAGTGCAACGTTTCATTTTAGCATTTTGTCGCTCACGAGGGAGACAAACTGCTTTGGCTGTTTGCAAGGCTAGGAAAGAGCAGAGCCCGAGTCTTGCTGTTTACCTGCCATGACTGCCAGGGCAAGTGAGGACCAGCAAGACAATTCCTGCCTAGCACCTTCCTTGGAGGAGAGAGAGTGCAACGTTTCATTTTAGCATTTTGGCGCTCACGAGGGAGACAAACTGCTTTCGCTGTTTGCAAGGCTAGGAAAGAGCAGAGCCCCAGTCTTGCTGTTTATCTGCAATGACTGCCAGGGCAAGTGAGGACCAGCAAGACTATTCCTGCCTAGCACTTTCCTTGGAGGAGAGAGAGTGCAACGTTTCATTTTGCTTTTTGGAGTGCGAGAGTGAGAGAAAGCAGAGTGCCTGTTTGCAAGGCTAGGAAAGAGCACAGCCCCAGTCTTGCTGTTTATCTGCAAAGACTGCCAGGGCAAGTGAGGACCAGCAAGACAATTCCTGCCTAGCACCTTCCTTGGAGGAGAGAGAGTGCAACGTTTCATTTTAGCATTTTGGCGCTCACCAGGGAGGCAAACTGCTTTGGCTGTTTGCAAGGCTAGGAAAGAGCAGAGCCCGAGTCTTGCTGTTTATCTACAATGACTGCCAGGGCAAGTGAGGACCAGCAAGACAATTCCTGCCTAGCACCTTCCTTGGAGGAGAGAGAGTCCAACGTTTCATTTTAGCATTTTGGCGCTCACGAGGGAGACAAACTGCTTTGGCTGTTTGCAAGGCTAGGAAAGAACAGAGCCCCAGTCTTGCTGTTTATCTGCAATGACTGCCAGGGCAAGTGAGGACCAGCAAGACAATTCCTGCCTAGCACCTTCCTTGGAGGAGAGAGAGTGCAACGTTTCATTTGGCTTTTTGGAGTGCGAGAGTGAGAAAAAGCAGAGTACCTGTTTGCAAGGCTAGGAAAGAGCAGAGCCCCAGTCTTGCTGTTTATCTGCAATGACTGCCAGCGCAAGTGAGGACCAGCAAGATAATTCCTGCCTAGCACCTTCCTTGGAGGAGAGAGAGTGCAACGTTTCATTTTAGCATTTTGTCGCTCACGAGAGAGACAAACTGCTTTCGCTGTTTGCAAGGCTAGGAAAGAGCAGAGCCCGAGTCTTGCTGTTTACCTGCCGTGACTGCCAGGGCAAGTGAGGACCAGCAAGACAATTCCTGCCTCGCACCTTCCTTGGAGGAGAGAGAGTGCAACGTTTCATTTTGCTTTTTGGAGCGCGAGAGTGAGAAAAAGCAGAGCGCCTGTTTGCAATGCTAGGAAAGAGCAGAGCCCGACTCTTGCTGTTTATCTGCAATGTCTGCCAGGGCAAGTGAGGACCAGCAAGAAAATTCCTGCCTAGCACCTTCCTTGGAGGAGAGAGAGTGCAACGTTTCATTTTAGCATTTTGGCGCTCACGAGGGAGACAAAAGGCTTTGGCTGTTTGCAAGGCTAGGAAAGAGCAGAGCCCCAGTCTTGCTGTTTATCTGCAATGACTGCCAGGGCAAGTGAGGACCAGCAAGACAATTCCTGCCTAGCACCTTCCTTGGAGGAGAGAGAGTGCAACGTTTCATTTGGCTTTTTGGAGTGCGAGAGTGAGAAAAAGCAGAGTGCCTGTTTGCAAGGCTAGGAAAGAGCAGACCCCATTCTTGCTGTTTATCTGCAATGTCTGCCAGGGCAAGTGAGGACCAGCAAGACAATTCCTACCTAGCACCTTCCTTGGAGGAGAGAGAGTGCAACGTTTCATTTTAGCATTTTGGCGCTCACGAGGGAGACAAACTGCTTTGGCTGTTTGCAAGGCTAGGAAACAGCAGAGCCCCAGTCTTGCTGTTTATCTGCAATGACTGCCAGGGCAAGTGAGGACCAGCAAGACAATTCCTGCCTAGCACCTTCCTTGGAGGAGAGAGAGTGCAACGTTTCATTTGGCTTTTTGGAGTGCGAGAGTGAGAAAAAGCAGAGTACCTGTTTGCAAGGCTAGGAAAGAGCAGAGCCCCAGTCTTGCTGTTTATCTGCAATGACTGCCAGCGCAAGTGAGGACCAGCAAGATAATTCCTGCCTAGCACCTTCCTTGGAGGAGAGAGAGTGCAACGTTTCATTTTAGCATTTTGGCGCTCACGAGGGAGACAAACTGCTTTGTCTGTTTGCAAGGCTAGGAAAGAGCAGAGCCCGAGTCTTGCTGTTTACCTGCCATGACTGCCAGGGCAAGTGAGGACCAGCAAGACAATTCCTGCCTAGCACCTTCCTTGGAGGAGAGAGAGTGCAACGTTTCATTTTGCTTTTTGGAGTGCGAGAGTGAGAAAAAGCAGAGTGCCTCTTTGCAAGGCTAGGAAAGAGCAGAGCCCGAGTCTTGCTGTTTACCTGCAATGACTGCCAGGGCAAGTGAGGACCAGCAAGACAATTCCTGCCTAGCACCTTCCTTGGAGGAGAGAGAGTGCAAAGTTTCATTTTAGCATTTTGGCGCTCACGAGGGAGACAAACTGCTTTGGCTGTTTGCAAGGCTAGGAAAGAGCAGAGCCCCAGTCTTGCTGTTTATCTGCAATGACTGCCAGGGCAAGTGAGGACCAGCAAGACAATTCCTGCCTAGCACCTTCCTTGGAGGAGAGAGAGTGCAACGTTTCATTTTAGCATTTTGGCGCTCACCAGGGAGACAAACTACTTTGGCTGTTTGCAAGGCTAGGAAAGAGCAGAGCCCCAGTCTTGCTGTTTATCTGCAATGACTGCCAGGGCAAGTCAGGACCAGCAAGACAATTCCTGCCTAGCACCTTCCTTGGAGGAGAGAGAGTGCAACGTTTCATTTTAGCATTTTGGCGCTCACGAGGGAGACAAACTGCTTTGGCTGTTTGCAAGGCTAGGAAAGAGCAGAGCCCCAGTCTTGCTGTTTATCTGCAATGACTGCCAGGGCAAGTGAGGACCAGCAAGACAATTCCTGCCTAGCACCTTCCTTGGAGGAGAGAGAGTGCAACGTTTCATTTGGCTTTTTGGAGTGCGAGAGTGAGAGAAAGCAGAGTACCTGTTTGCAAGGCTAGGAAAGAGCAGACCCCATTCTTGCTGTTTATCTGCAATGTCTGCCAGGGCAAGTGAGGACCAGCAAGACAATTCCTACCTAGCACCTTCCTTGGAGGAGAGAGAGTGCAACTTTTCATTTTAGCATTTTGGCGCTCACGAGGGAGACAAACTGCTCTGGCTGTTTACAAGGCTAGGAAACAGCAGAGCCCCAGTCTTGCTGTTTATCTGCAATGACTGCCAGGGCAAGTGAGGACCAGCAAGACAATTCCTGCCTAGCACCTTCCTTGGAGGAGAGAGAGTGCAACGTTTCATTTGGCTTTTTGGAGTGCGAGAGTGAGAAAAAGCAGAGTACCTCTTTGCAAGGCTAGGAAAGAGCAGAGCCCCAGTCTTGCTGTTTATCTGCAATGACTGCCAGCGCAAGTGAGGACCAGCAAGATAATTCCTGCCTAGCACCTTCCTTGGAGGAGAGAGAGTGCAACGTTTCATTTTAGCATTTTGGCGCTCACGAGGGAGACAAACTGCTTTGTCTGTTTGCAAGGCTAGGAAAGAGCAGAGCCCGAGTCTTGCTGTTTACCTGCCATGACTGCCAGGGCAAGTGAGGACCAGCAAGACAATTCCTGCCTAGCACCTTCCTTGGAGGAGAGAGAGTGCAACGTTTCATTTTGCTTTTTGGAGTGCGAGAGTGAGAAAAAGCAGAGTGCCTGTTTGCAAGGCTAGGAAAGAGCAGAGCCCGAGTCTTGCTGTTTATCTGCAATGACTGCCAGGGCAAGTGAGGACCAGCAAGACAATTCCTGCCTAGCACCTTCCTTGGAGGAGAGAGAGTGCAAAGTTTCATTTTAGCATTTTGGCGCTCACGAGGGAGACAAACTGCTTTGGCTGTTTGCAAGGCTAGGAAAGAGCAGAGCCCCAGTCTTGCTGTTTATCTGCAATGACTGCCAGGGCAAGTGAGGACCAGCAAGACAATTCCTGCCTAGCACCTTCCTTGGAGGAGAGAGAGTGCAACGTTACATTTTGTTTTTTGGAGCGCGAGAGTGAGAAAAAGCAGAGTGCCTGTTTGCAAGGCTAGGAAAGAGCAGAGCCCGAGTCTTGCTGTTTACCTGCAATGACTGCCAGGGCAAGTCAGGACCAGCAAGACAATTCCTGCCTAGGACCTTCCTTGGAGGAGAGAGTGTGCAACGTTTCATTTTAGCATTTTGGCGCTCACCAGGGAGACAAACTGCTTTGGCTGTTTGCAAGGCTAGGAAAGAGCAGAGCCCCAGTCTTGCTGTTTATCTGCAATGACTGCCAGGGCAAGTCAGGACCAGCAAGATAATTCCTGCCTAGCACCTTCCTTGGAGGAGAGAGAGTGCAACGTTACATTTTGCTTTTTGGAGTGCGAGAGTGAGAAAAAGCAGAGTGCCTGTTTGCAAGGCTAGGAAAGAGCAGAGCCCGAGTCTTGCTGTTTATCTGCAATGACTGCCAGGGCAAGTGAGGACCAGCAAGACAATTCCTACCTAGCACCTTCCTTGGAGGAGAGAGAGTGCAACGTTTCATTTTAGCATTTTGGCGCTCACGAGGGAGACAAACTGCTTTGGCTGTTTGCAAGGCTAGGAAACAGCAGAGCCCCAGTCTTGCTGTTTATCTGCAATGACTGCCAGGGCAAGTGAGGAACAGCAAGACAATTCCTGCCTAGCACCTTCCTTGGAGGAGAGAGAGTGCAACGTTTCATTTGGCTTTTTGGAGTGCGAGAGTGAGAAAAAGCAGAGTACCTGTTTGCAAGGCTAGGAAAGAGCAGAGCCCCAGTCTTGCTGTTTATCTGCAATGACTGCCAGCGCAAGTGAGGACCAGCAAGATAATTCCTGCCTAGCACCTTCCTTGGAGGAGAGAGAGTGCAACGTTTCATTTTAGCATTTTGGCGCTCACGAGGGAGACAAACTGCTTTGTCTGTTTGCAAGGCTAGGAAAGAGCAGAGCCCGAGTCTTGCTGTTTACCTGCCATGACTGCCAGGGCAAGTGAGGACCAGCAAGACAATTCCTGCCTAGCACCTTCCTTGGAGGAGAGAGAGTGCAACGTTTCATTTTGGTTTTTGGAGTGCGAGAGTGAGAAAAAGCAGAGTGCCTCTTTGCAAGGCTAGGAAAGAGCAGAGCCCGAGTCTTGCTGTTTACCTGCAATGACTGCCAGGGCAAGTGAGGACCAGCAAGACAATTCCTGCCTAGCACCTTCCTTGGAGGAGAGAGAGTGCAAAGTTTCATTTTAGCATTTTGGCGCTCACGAGGGAGACAAACTGCTTTGGCTGTTTGCAAGGCTAGGAAAGAGCAGAGCCCCAGTCTTGCTGTTTATCTGCAATGACTGCCAGGGCAAGTGAGGACCAGCAAGACAATTCCTGACTAGCACCTTCCTTGGAGGAGAGAGAGTGCAACGTTTCATTTTAGCATTTTGGCGCTCACCAGGGAGACAAACTGCTTTGGCTGTTTGCAAGGCTAGGAAAGAGCAGAGCCCCAGTCTTGCTGTTTATCTGCAATGACTGCCAGGGCAAGTCAGGACCAGCAAGACAATTCCTGCCTAGCACCTTCCTTGGAGGAGAGAGAGTGCAACGTTTCATTTTAGCATTTTGGCGCTCACGAGGGAGACAAACTGCTTTGGCTGTTTGCAAGGCTAGGAAAGAGCAGAGCCCCAGTCTTGCTGTTTATCTGCAATGACTGCCAGGGCAAGTGAGGACCAGCAAGACAATTCCTGCCTAGCACCTTCCTTGGAGGAGAGAGAGTGCAACGTTTCATTTGGCTTTTTGGAGTGCGAGAGTGAGAGAAAGCAGAGTGCCTGTTTGCAAGGCTAGGAAAGAGCAGACCCCATTCTTGCTGTTTATCTGCAATGTCTGCCAGGGCAAGTGAGGACCAGCAAGACAATTCCTACCTAGCACCTTCCTTGGAGGAGAGAGAGTGCAACGTTTCATTTTAGCATTTTGGCGCTCACGAGGGAGACAAACTGCTCTGGCTGTTTGCAAGGCTAGGAAACAGCAGAGCCCCAGTCTTGCTGTTTATCTGCAATGACTGCCAGGGCAAGTGAGGACCAGCAAGACAATTCCTGCCTAGCACCTTCCTTGGAGGAGAGAGAGTGCAACGTTTCATTTTAGCATTTTGGCGCTCACCAGGGAGACAAACTACTTTGGCTGTTTGCAAGGCTAGGAAAGAGCAGAGCCCCAGTCTTGCTGTTTATCTGCAATGACTGCCAGGGCAAGTCAGGACCAGCAAGACAATTCCTGCCTAGCACCTTCCTTGGAGGAGAGAGAGTGCAACGTTTCATTTTAGCATTTTGGCGCTCACGAGGGAGACAAACTGCTTTGGCTGTTTGCAAGGCTAGGAAAGAGCAGAGCCCCAGTCTTGCTGTTTATCTGCAATGACTGCCAGGGCAAGTGAGGACCAGCAAGACAATTCCTGCCTAGCACCTTCCTTGGAGGAGAGAGAGTGCAACGTTTCATTTGGCTTTTTGGAGTGCGAGAGTGAGAGAAAGCAGAGTGCCTGTTTGCAAGGCTAGGAAAGAGCAGACCCCATTCTTGCTGTTTATCTGCAATGTCTGCCAGGGCAAGTGAGGACCAGCAAGACAATTCCTACCTAGCACCTTCCTTGGAGGAGAGAGAGTGCAACGTTTCATTTTAGCATTTTGGCGCTCACGAGGGAGACAAACTGCTCTGGCTGTTTACAAGGCTAGGAAACAGCAGAGCCCCAGTCTTGCTGTTTATCTGCAATGACTGCCAGGGCAAGTGAGGACCAGCAAGACAATTCCTGCCTAGCACCTTCCTTGGAGGAGAGAGAGTGCAACGTTTCATTTGGCTTTTTGGAGTGCGAGAGTGAGAAAAAGCAGAGTACCTGTTTGCAAGGCTAGGAAAGAGCAGAGCCCCAGTCTTGCTGTTTATCTGCAATGACTGCCAGCGCAAGTGAGGACCAGCAAGATAATTCCTGCCTAGCACCTTCCTTGGAGGAGAGAGAGTGCAACGTTTCATTTTAGCATTTTGGCGCTCACGAGGGAGACAAACTGCTTTGTCTGTTTGCAAGGCTAGGAAAGAGCAGAGCCCGAGTCTTGCTGTTTACCTGCCATGACTGCCAGGGCAAGTGAGGACCAGCAAGACAATTCCTGCCTAGCACCTTCCTTGGAGGAGAGAGAGTGCAACGTTACATTTTGTTTTTTGGAGCGCGAGAGTGAGAAAAAGCAGAGTGCCTGTTTGCAAGGCTAGGAAAGAGCAGAGCCCGAGTCTTGCTGTTTACCTGCAATGACTGCCAGGGCAAGTGAGGACCAGCAAGACAATTCCTGCCTAGCACCTTCCTTGGAGGAGAGAGAGTGCAACGTTTCATTTTAGCATTTTGGCGCTCACGAGGGAGACAAACTGCTTTGGCTGTTTGCAAGGCTAGGAAAGAGCAGAGCCCCAGTCTTGCTGCTTATCTGCAATGACTGCCAGGGCAAGTGAGGACCAGCAAGACAATTCCTGCCTAGCACCTTCCTTGGAGGAGAGAGAGTGCAACGTTACATTTTGTTTTTTGGAGCGCGAGAGTGAGAAAAAGCAGAGTGCCTGTTTGCAAGGCTAGGAAAGAGCAGAGCCCGAGTCTTGCTGTTTACCTGCAATGACTGCCAGGGCAAGTGAGGACCAGCAAGACAATTCCTGCCTAGGACCTTCCTTGGAGGAGAGAGTGTGCAACGTTTCATTTTAGCATTTTGGCGCTCACCAGGGAGACAAACTGCTTTGGCTGTTTGCAAGGCTAGGAAAGAGCAGAGCCCCAGTCTTGCTGTTTATCTGCAATGACTGCCAGGGCAAGTCAGGACCAGCAAGATAATTCCTGCCTAGCACCTTCCTTGGAGGAGAGAGAGTGCAACGTTACATTTTGCTTTTTGGAGTGCGAGAGTGAGAAAAAGCAGAGTGCCTGTTTGCAAGGCTAGGAAAGAGCAGAGCCCGAGTCTTGCTGTTTATCTGCAATGACTGCCAGGGCAAGTGAGGACCAGCAAGACAATTCCTACCTAGCACCTTCCTTGGAGGAGAGAGAGTGCAACGTTTCATTTTAGCATTTTGGCGCTCACGAGGGAGACAAACTGCTTTGGCTGTTTGCAAGGCTAGGAAACAGCAGAGCCCCAGTCTTGCTGTTTATCTGCAATGACTGCCAGGGCAAGTGAGGAACAGCAAGACAATTCCTGCCTAGCACCTTCCTTGGAGGAGAGAGAGTGCAACGTTTCATTTGGCTTTTTGGAGTGCGAGAGTGAGAAAAAGCAGAGTACCTGTTTGCAAGGCTAGGAAAGAGCAGAGCCCCAGTCTTGCTGTTTATCTGCAATGACTGCCAGCGCAAGTGAGGACCAGCAAGATAATTCCTGCCTAGCACCTTCCTTGGAGGAGAGAGAGTGCAACGTTTCATTTTAGCATTTTGGCGCTCACGAGGGAGACAAACTGCTTTGTCTGTTTGCAAGGCTAGGAAAGAGCAGAGCCCGAGTCTTGCTGTTTACCTGCCATGACTGCCAGGGCAAGTGAGGACCAGCAAGACAATTCCTGCCTAGCACCTTCCTTGGAGGAGAGAGAGTGCAACGTTTCATTTTGCTTTTTGGAGTGCGAGAGTGAGAAAAAGCAGAGTGCCTCTTTGCAAGGCTAGGAAAGAGCAGAGCCCGAGTCTTGCTGTTTACCTGCAATGACTGCCAGGGCAAGTGAGGACCAGCAAGACAATTCCTGCCTAGCACCTTCCTTGGAGGAGAGAGAGTGCAAAGTTTCATTTTAGCATTTTGGCGCTCACGAGGGAGACAAACTGCTTTGGCTGTTTGCAAGGCTAGGAAAGAGCAGAGCCCCAGTCTTGCTGTTTATCTGCAATGACTGCCAGGGCAAGTGAGGACCAGCAAGACAATTCCTGCCTAGCACCTTCCTTGGAGGAGAGAGAGTGCAACGTTTCATTTTAGCATTTTGGCGCTCACCAGGGAGACAAACTGCTTTGGCTGTTTGCAAGGCTAGGAAAGAGCAGAGCCCCAGTCTTGCTGTTTATCTGCAATGACTGCCAGGGCAAGTCAGGACCAGCAAGACAATTCCTGCCTAGCACCTTCCTTGGAGGAGAGAGAGTGCAACGTTTCATTTTAGCATTTTGGCGCTCACGAGGGAGACAAACTGCTTTGGCTGTTTGCAAGGCTAGGAAAGAGCAGAGCCCCAGTCTTGCTGTTTATCTGCAATGACTGCCAGGGCAAGTGAGGACCAGCAAGACAATTCCTGCCTAGCACCTTCCTTGGAGGAGAGAGAGTGCAACGTTTCATTTGGCTTTTTGGAGTGCGAGAGTGAGAGAAAGCAGAGTGCCTGTTTGCAAGGCTAGGAAAGAGCAGACCCCATTCTTGCTGTTTATCTGCAATGTCTGCCAGGGCAAGTGAGGACCAGCAAGACAATTCCTACCTAGCACCTTCCTTGGAGGAGAGAGAGTGCAACGTTTCATTTTAGCATTTTGGCGCTCACGAGGGAGACAAACTGCTCTGGCTGTTTGCAAGGCTAGGAAACAGCAGAGCCCCAGTCTTGCTGTTTATCTGCAATGACTGCCAGGGCAAGTGAGGACCAGCAAGACAATTCCTGCCTAGCACCTTCCTTGGAGGAGAGAGAGTGCAACGTTACATTTTGTTTTTTGGAGCGCGAGAGTGAGAAAAAGCAGAGTGCCTGTTTGCAAGGCTAGGAAAGAGCAGAGCCCGAGTCTTGCTGTTTACCTGCAATGACTGCCAGGGCAAGTGAGGACCAGCAAGACAATTCCTGCCTAGCACCTTCCTTGGAGGAGAGAGTGTGCAACGTTTCATTTTAGCATTTTGGCGCTCACCAGGGAGACAAACTGCTTTGGCTGTTTGCAAGGCTAGGAAAGAGCAGAGCCCCAGTCTTGCTGTTTATCTGCAATGACTGCCAGGGCAAGTCAGGACCAGCAAGATAATTCCTGCCTAGCACCTTCCTTGGAGGAGAGAGAGTGCAACGTTTCATTTTGCTTTTTGGAGTGCGAGAGTGAGAAAAAGCAGAGTGCCTGTTTGCAAGGCTAGGAAAGAGCAGAGCCCGAGTCTTGCTGTTTATCTGCAATGACTGCCAGGGCAAGTGAGAACCAGCAAGATAATTCCTGCCTAGCACCTTCCTTGGAGGAGAGAGAGTGCAACGTTTCATTTTAGCATTTTGTCGCTCACGAGGGAGACAAACTGCTTTGGCTGTTTGCAAGCCTAGGAAAGAGCAGAGCCCCAGTCTTGCTGTTTATCTGCAATGACTGCCAGGGCAAGTGAGGACCAGCAAGACAATTCCTGCCTAGCACCTTCCTTGGAGGAGCGAGAGTGCAACGTTACATTTTGCTTTTTGGAGCGCGAGAGTGAGAAAAAGCACAGTGCCTGTTTGCAAGGCTAGGAAAGAGCAGAGCCCGAGTCTTGCTGTTTATCTGCAATGACTGCCAGGGCAAGTGAGGACCAGCAAGACAATTCCTGCCTAGGACCTTCCTTGGAGGAGAGAGAGTGCAACGTTTCATTTTGCTTTTTGGAGCGCGAGAGTGAGAAAAAGCAGAGTGCCTGTTTGCAATGCTAGGAAAGAGCAGAGCCCGAGTCTTGCTGTTTATCTCCAATGTCTGCCAGGGCAAGTGAGGACCAGCAAGAAAATTCCTGCCTAGCACCTTCCTTGGAGGAGAGAGAGTGCAACGTTTCATTTTGCTTTTTGGAGTGCGAGAGTGAGAAAAAGCAGAGTGCCTGTTTGCAAGGCTAGGAAAGAGCAGAGCCCGAGTCTTGCTGTTTACCTGCAATGACTGCCAGGGCAAGTGAGGACCAGCAAGACAATTCCTGCCTAGCACCTTCCTTGGAGGAGAGAGAGTGCAACGTTTCATTTGGCTTTTTGGAGTGCGAGAGTGAGAAAAAACAGAGTGCCTGTTTGCAAGGCTAGGAAAGAGCAGAGCCCCAGTCTTGCTGTTTATCTGCAAAGACTGCCAGGGCAAGTGAGGACCAGCAAGACAATTCCTGCCTAGCACCTTCCTTGGAGGAGAGAGAGTGCAACGTTACATTTTGTTTTTTGGAGCGCGAGAGTGAGAAAAAGCAGAGTGCCTGTTTGCAAGGCTAGGAAAGAGCAGAGCCCGAGTCTTGCTGTTTATCTGCAATGACTGCCAGGGCAAGTGAGGACCAGCAAGACAATTCCTGCCTAGCACCTTCCTTGGAGGAGAGAGAGTGCAACGTTTCATTTTAGCATTTTGGCGCTCACTAGGGAGACAAACTGCTTTGGCTGTTTGCAAGGCTAGGAAAGAGCAGAGCCCCAGTCTTGCTGTTTATCTGCAATGACTGCCAGGGCAAGTGAGGACCAGCAAGACAATTCCTGACTAGCACCTTCCTTGGAGGAGAGAGAGTGCAACGTTTCATTTTAGCATTTTGGCGCTCACGAGGGAGACAAACTGCTTTTGCTGTTTGCAAGGCTATGAAAGAGCAGAGCCCCAGTCTTGCTGCTTACCTGCAATGACTGCCAGGGCAAGTGAGGACCAGCAAGACAATTCCTGCCTAGCACCTTCCTTGGAGGAGAGAGAGTGCAACGTTTCATTTTAGCATTTTGGCGCTCACAAGGGAGACAAACTGCTTTTGCTGTTTGCAAGGCTAGGATAGAGCAGAGCCCCAGTCTTGCTGTTTATCTGCAATGACTGCCAGGGCAAGTGAGGACCAGCAAGACAATTCCTGCCTAGCACCTTCCTTGGAGGAGAGAGAGTGCAACGTTTCATTTTAGCATTTTGGCGCTCACGAGGGAGACAAACTTCTTTGGCTGTTTGCAAGGCTAGGAAAGAGCAGAGCCCCAGTCTTGCTGTTTATCTGCAATGACTGCCAGGGCAAGTGAGGACCAGCAAGACAATTCCTGCCTAGCACCTTCCTTGGAGGAGAGAGAGTGCAACGTTTCATTTTGCTTTTTGGAGTGCTAGATTGAGAAAAAGAATAGTGTCTGTTTGCAAGGGTAGGAAAGAGCAGAGCCCCAGTCTTGCTCTTTATCTGCAATGACTGCCAGGGCAAGTGAGGACCAGCAAGACAATTCCTGCCTAGCACCTTCCTTGGAGGAGAGAGAGTGCAACGTTTCATTTTAGCATTTTGGCGCTCACAAGGGAGACAAACTGCTTTTGCTGTTTGCAAGGCTAGGATAGAGCAGAGCCCCAGTCTTGCTGCTTATCTGCAATGACTGCCAGGGCAAGTGAGGACCAGCAAGACAATTCCTGCCTAGCACCTTCCTTGGAGGAGAGAGAGTGCAACGTTTCATTTTAGCATTTTGGCGCTCACGAGGGAGACAAACTGCTTTGGCTGTTTGCAAGGCTAGGAAAGAGCAGAGCCCCAGTCTTGCTGTTTATCTGCAATGACTGCCAGCGCAAGTGAGGACCAGCAAGACAATTCCTGCCTAGCACCTTCCTTGGAGGAGAGAGAGTGTAACGTTTCATTTTAGCATTTTGGCGCTCACGAGGGAGACAAACTGCATTTGCTGTTTGCAAGGCTAGGATAGAGCAGAGCCCCAGTCTTGCTGTTTATCTGCAATGACTGCCAGGGCAAGTGAGGACCAGCAAGACAATTCCTGCCTAGCACCTTCCTTGGAGGAGAGAGAGTGCAACGTTTCATTTTGCTTTTTGGAGTGCGAGATTGAGAAAAAGAATAGTGTCTGTTTGCAAGGGTAGGAAAGAGCAGAGCCCGAGTCTTGCTGTTTATCTGCAATGACTCCCAGGGCAAGTGAGGACCAGCAAGACAATTCCTGCCTAGCACCTTCCTTGGAGGAGAGAGAGTGCAACGTTTCATTTTAGCATTTTGGCGGTCACAAGCAAGACGAACTTCTTTTGCTGTTTGCAAGGCTAGGAAAGAGCAGAGCCCCAGTCTTGCTGCTTATCTGCAATGACTGCCAGGGCAAGTGAGGACCAGCAAGACAATTCCTGCCTAGCACCTTCCTTGGAGGAGTGAGAGTCCAACGTTTCATTTTAGCATTTTGGCGCTCACGAGGGAGACAAACTGCTTTGGCTGTTTACAAGGCTAGGAAAGAGCAGAGCCCCAGTCTTGCTGTTTATCTGCAATGACTGCCAGGGCAAGTGAGGACCAGCAAGACAATTCCTGCCTAGCACCTTCCTTGGAGGAGAGAGAGTGCAACGTTTCATTTTGCTTTTTGGAGTGCGAGATTTAGAAAAAGCACAGTGTCTGTTTGCAAGAGTAGGAAAGAGCAGAGCCCCAGTCTTGCTGTTTATCTGCAATGACTGCCAGGGCAAGTGAGGACCAGCAAGACAATTCCTGACTAGCACCTTCCTTGGAGGAGAGAGAGTCCAACGTTTCATTTTAGCATTTTGGCGCTCACGAGGGAGACAAACTGCTTTTGCTGTTTGCAAGGCTATGAAATAGCAGAGCCCCAGTCTTGCTGCTTATCTGCAATGACTGCCAGGGCAAGTGAGGACCAGCAAGACAATTCCTGCCTAGCACCTTCCTTGGAGGAGAGAGAGTGCAACGTTTCATTTTAGCATTTTGGCGCTCACGAGGGAGACAAACTGCATTTGCTGTTTGCAAGGCTAGGATAGAGCAGAGCCCCAGTCTTGCTGTTTATCTGCAATGACTGCCAGGGCAAGTGAGGACCAGCAAGACAATTCCTGCCTAGCACCTTCCTTGGAGGAGAGAGAGTGCAACGTTTCATTTTGCTTTTTGGAGTGCGAGATTGAGAAAAAGAATAGTGTCTGTTTGCAAGGGTAGGAAAGAGCAGAGCCCGAGTCTTGCTGTTTATCTACAATGACTCCCAGGGCAAGTGAGGACCAGCAAGACAATTCCTGCCTAGCACCTTCCTTGGAGGAGAGAGAGTGCAACGTTTCATTTTAGCATTTTGGCGGTCACAAGCAAGACGAACTTCTTTTGCTGTTTGCAAGGCTAGGAAAGAGCAGAGCCCCAGTCTTGCTGCTTATCTGCAATGACTGCCAGGGCAAGTGAGGACCAGCAAGACAATTCCTGCCTAGCACCTTCCTTGGAGGAGAGAGAGTGCAACGTTTCATTTTAGCATTTTGGCGCTCACTAGGGAGACAAACTGCTTTGGCTGTTTGCAAGGCTAGGAAAGAGCAGAGCCCCAGTCTTGCTGTTTATCTGTAATGACTGCCAGGGCAAGTGAGGACCAGCAAGACAATTCCTGCCTAGCACCTTCCTTGGAGGAGAGAGAGTGCAACGTTTCATTTTAGCATTTTGGCGCTCACGAGGGAGACAAACTGCTTTTGCTGTTTGCAAGGCTATGAAAGAGCAGAGCCCCAGTCTTGCTGCTTACCTGCAATGACTGCCAGGGCAAGTGAGGACCAGCAAGACAATTCCTGACTAGCACCTTCCTTGGAGGAGAGAGAGTGCAACGTTTCATTTTAGCATTTTGGCGCTCACAAGGGAGACAAACTGCTTTTGCTGTTTGCAAGGCTAGGATAGAGCAGAGCCCCAGTCTTGCTGTTTATCTGCAATGACTGCCAGGGCAAGTGAGGACCAGCAAGACAATTCCTGCCTAGCACCTTCCTTGGAGGAGAGAGAGTGCAACGTTTCATTTTAGCATTTTGGCGCTCACGAGGGAGACAAACTTCTTTGGCTGTTTGCAAGGCTAGGAAAGAGCAGAGCCCCAGTCTTGCTGTTTATCTGCAATGACTGCCAGGGCAAGTGAGGACCAGCAAGACAATTCCTGCCTAGCACCTTCCTTGGAGGAGAGAGAGTGCAACGTTTCATTTTGCTTTTTGGAGTGCTAGATTGAGAAAAAGAATAGTGTCTGTTTGCAAGGGTAGGAAAGAGCAGAGCCCGAGTCTTGCTCTTTATCTGCAATGACTGCCAGGGCAAGTGAGGACCAGCAAGACAATTCCTGCCTAGCACCTTCCTTGGAGGAGAGAGAGTGCAACGTTTCATTTTAGCATTTTGGCGGTCACAAGCTAGACGAACTTCTTTTGCTGTTTGCAAGGCTAGGAAAGAGCAGAGCCCCAGTCTTGCTGCTTATCTGCAATGACTGCCAGGGCAAGTGAGGACCAGCAAGACAATTCCTGCCTAGCACCTTCCTTGGAGGAGAGAGAGTGCAACGTTTCATTTTAGCACTTTGGCGCTCACGAGGGAGACAAACTGCTTTGGCTGTTTGCAAGGCTAGGAAACAGCAGAGCCCCAGTCTTGCTGTTTATCTGCAATGACTGCCAGCGCAAGTGAGGACCAGCAAGACAATTCCTGCCTAGCACCTTCCTTGGAGGAGTGAGAGTGTAACGTTTCATTTTAGCATTTTGGCGCTCACGAGGGAGACAAACTGCATTTGCTGTTTGCAAGGCTAGGATAGAGCAGAGCCCCAGTCTTGCTGTTTATCTGCAATGACTGCCAGGGCAAGTGAGGACCAGCAAGACAATTCCTGCCTAGCACCTTCCTTGGAGGAGAGAGAGTGCAACGTTTCATTTTGCTTTTTGGAGTGCGAGATTGAGAAAAAGAATAGTGTCTGTTTGCAAGGGTAGGAAAGAGCAGAGCCCGAGTCTTGCTGTTTATCTGCAATGACTCCCAGGGCAAGTGAGGACCAGCAAGACAATTCCTGCCTAGCACCTTCCTTGGAGGAGAGAGAGTGCAACGTTTCATTTTAGCATTTTGGCGGTCACAAGCAAGACGAACTTCTTTTGCTGTTTGCAAGGCTAGGAAAGAGCAGAGCCCCAGTCTTGCTGCTTATCTGCAATGACTGCCAGGGCAAGTGAGGACCAGCAAGACAATTCCTGCCTAGCACCTTCCTTGGAGGAGAGAGAGTCCAACGTTTCATTTTAGCATTTTGGCGCTCACGAGGGAGACAAACTGCTTTGGCTGTTTACAAGGCTAGGAAAGAGCAGAGCCCCAGTCTTGCTGTTTATCTGCAATGACTGCCAGGGCAAGTGAGGACCAGCAAGACAATTCCTGCCTAGCACCTTCCTTGGAGGAGAGAGAGTGCAACGTTTCATTTTGCTTTTTGGAGTGCGAGATTTAGAAAAAGCACAGTGTCTGTTTGCAAGGGTAGGAAAGAGCAGAGCCCCAGTCTTGCTGTTTATCTGCAATGACTGCCAGCGCAAGTGAGGACCAGCAAGACAATTCCTGCCTAGCACCTTCCTTGGAGGAGAGAGAGTGTAACGTTTCATTTTAGCATTTTGGCGCTCACGAGGGAGACAAACTGCATTTGCTGTTTGCAAGGCTAGGATAGAGCAGAGCCCCAGTCTTGCTGTTTATCTGCAATGACTGCCAGGGCAAGTGAGGACCAGCAAGACAATTCCTGCCTAGCACCTTCCTTGGAGGAGAGAGAGTGCAACGTTTCATTTTGCTTTTTGGAGTGCGAGATTGAGAAAAAGAATAGTGTCTGTTTGCAAGGGTAGGAAAGAGCAGAGCCCGAGTCTTGCTGTTTATCTGCAATGACTCCCAGGGCAAGTGAGGACCAGCAAGACAATTCCTGCCTAGCACCTTCCTTGGAGGAGAGAGAGTGCAACGTTTCATTTTAGCATTTTGGCGGTCACAAGCAAGACGAACTTCTTTTGCTGTTTGCAAGGCTAGGAAAGAGCAGAGCCCCAGTCTTGCTGCTTATCTGCAATGACTGCCAGGGCAAGTGAGGACCAGCAAGACAATTCCTGCCTAGCACCTTCCTTGGAGGAGAGAGAGTCCAACGTTTCATTTTAGCATTTTGGCGCTCACGAGGGAGACAAACTGCTTTGGCTGTTTACAAGGCTAGGAAAGAGCAGAGCCCCAGTCTTGCTGTTTATCTGCAATGACTGCCAGGGCAAGTGAGGACCAGCAAGACAATTCCTGCCTAGCACCTTCCTTGGAGGAGAGAGAGTGCAACGTTTCATTTTGCTTTTTGGAGTGCGAGATTTAGAAAAAGCACAGTGTCTGTTTGCAAGGGTAGGAAAGAGCAGAGCCCCAGTCTTGCTGTTTATCTGCAATGACTGCCAGGGCAAGTGAGGACCAGCAAGACAATTCCTGACTAGCACCTTCCTTGGAGGAGAGAGAGTGCAACGTTTCATTTTAGCATTTTGGCGCTCACGAGGGAGACAAACTGCTTTTGCTGTTTGCAAGGCTATGAAATAGCAGAGCCCCAGTCTTGCTGCTTATCTGCAATGACTGCCAGGGCAAGTGAGGACCAGCAAGACAATTCCTGCCTAGCACCTTCCTTGGAGGAGAGAGAGTGCAACGTTTCATTTTAGCATTTTGGCGGTCACAAGCAAGACGAACTTCTTTTGCTGTTTGCAAGGCTAGGAAAGAGCAGAGCCCCAGTCTTGCTGCTTATCTGCAATGACTGCCAGGGCAAGTGAGGACCAGCAAGACAATTCCTGCCTAGCACCTTCCTTGGAGGAGAGAGAGTGCAACGTTTCATTTTAGCATTTTGGCGCTCACGAGGGAGACAAACTGCTTTGGCTGTTTGCAAGGCTAGGAAAGAGCAGAGCCCCAGTCTTGCTGTTTATCTGCAATGACTGCCAGCGCAAGTGAGGACCAGCAAGACAATTCCTGCCTAGCACCTTCCTTGGAGGAGAGAGAGTGTAACGTTTCATTTTAGCATTTTGGCGCTCACGAGGGAGACAAACTGCATTTGCTGTTTGCAAGGCTAGGATAGAGCAGAGCCCCAGTCTTGCTGTTTATCTGCAATGACTGCCAGGGCAAGTGAGGACCAGCAAGACAATTCCTGCCTAGCACCTTCCTTGGAGGAGAGAGAGTGCAACGTTTCATTTTGCTTTTTGGAGTGCGAGATTGAGAAAAAGAATAGTGTCTGTTTGCAAGGGTAGGAAAGAGCAGAGCCCGAGTCTTGCTGTTTATCTGCAATGACTCCCAGGGCAAGTGAGGACCAGCAAGACAATTCCTGCCTAGCACCTTCCTTGGAGGAGAGAGAGTGCAACGTTTCATTTTAGCATTTTGGCGGTCACAAGCAAGACGAACTTCTTTTGCTGTTTGCAAGGCTAGGAAAGAGCAGAGCCCCAGTCTTGCTGCTTATCTGCAATGACTGCCAGGGCAAGTGAGGACCAGCAAGACAATTCCTGCCTAGCACCTTCCTTGGAGGAGAGAGAGTCCAACGTTTCATTTTAGCATTTTGGCGCTCACGAGGGAGACAAACTGCTTTGGCTGTTTACAAGGCTAGGAAAGAGCAGAGCCCCAGTCTTGCTGTTTATCTGCAATGACTGCCAGGGCAAGTGAGGACCAGCAAGACAATTCCTGCCTAGCACCTTCCTTGGAGGAGAGAGAGTGCAACGTTTCATTTTGCTTTTTGGAGTGCGAGATTTAGAAAAAGCACAGTGTCTGTTTGCAAGGGTAGGAAAGAGCAGAGCCCCAGTCTTGCTGTTTATCTGCAATGACTGCCAGGGCAAGTGAGGACCAGCAAGACAATTCCTGACTAGCACCTTCCTTGGAGGAGAGAGAGTGCAACGTTTCATTTTAGCATTTTGGCGCTCACGAGGGAGACAAACTGCTTTTGCTGTTTGCAAGGCTATGAAATAGCAGAGCCCCAGTCTTGCTGTTTATCTGCAATGACTGCCAGGGCAAGTGAGGACCAGCAAGACAATTCCTGCCTAGCACCTTCCTTGGAGGAGAGAGAGTGCAACGTTTCATTTTAGCATTTTGGCAGTCACAAGCAAGACGAACTTCTTTTGCTGTTTGCAAGGGTAGGAAAGAGCAGAGCCCCAGTCTTGCTGCTTATCTGCAATGACTGCCAGGGCAAGTGAGGACCAGCAAGACAATTCCTGCCTAGCACCTTCCTTGGAGGAGAGAGAGTGCAACGTTTCATTTTAGCATTTTGGCGCTCACGAGGGAGACAAACTGCTTTGGCTGTTTGCAAGGCTAGGAAAGAGCAGAGCCCCAGTCTTGCTGTTTATCTGCAATGACTGCCAGGGCAAGTGAGGACCAGCAAGACAATTCCTGCCTAGCACCTTCCTTGGAGGAGAGAGAGTGCAACGTTTCATTTTGCTTTTTGGAGTGCGAGATTTAGAAAAAGCACAGTGTCTGTTTGCAAGGGTACGAAAGAGCAGAGCCCCAGTCTTGCTGTTTATCTGCAATGACTGCCAGGGCAAGTGAGGACCAGCAAGACAATTCCTGACTAGCACCTTCCTTGGAGGAGAGAGAGTGCAACGTTTCATTTTAGCATTTTGGCGCCCACGAGGGACACAAACTGCTTTTGCTGTTTGCAAGGCTATGAAATAGCAGAGCCCCAGTCTTGCTGCTTATCTGCAATGACTGCCAGGGCAAGTGAGGACCAGCAAGACAATTCCTGCCTAGCACCTTCCTTGGAGGAGAGAGAGTGCAACGTTTCATTTTAGCATTTTGGCGCTCACAAGGGAGACAAACTGCTTTTGCTGTTTGCAAGGCTAGGATAGAGCAGAGCCCCAGTCTTGCTGTTCATCTGCAATGACTGCCAGGGCAAGTGAGGACCAGCAAGACAATTCCTGCCTAGCACCTTCCTTGGAGGAGAGAGAGTGCAACGTTTCATTTTGCTTTTTGGAGTGCGAGTTTGATAAAAAGAATAGTGTCTGTTTGCAAGGGTAGGAAAGAGCAGAGCCCGAGTCTTGCTGTTTATCTGCAATGACTGCCAGGGCAAGTGAGGACCAGCAAGACAATTCCTGCCTAGCACCTTCCTTGGAGGAGAGAGAGTGCAACGTTTCATTTTGCTTTTTGGAGTGCGAGATTTAGAAAAAGCACAGTGTCTGTTTGCAAGGGTAGGAAAGAGCAGAGCCCCAGTCTTGCTGTTTATCTGCAATGACTGCCAGGGCAAGTGAGGACCAGCAAGACAATTCCTGCCTAGCACCTTCCTTGGAGGAGAGAGAGTGCAACGTTTCATTTTGGCATTTTGGCGCTCAGGAGCGAGACAAACTGCTTTGGCTGTTTGCAAGGCTAGAAAAGAGCGGAGCCCCAGTCTTGCTGCTTATCTGCAATGACTGCCAGGGCAAGTGAGGACCAGCAAGACAATTCCTGCCTAGCACCTTCCTTGGAGGAGAGAGAGTGCAACGTTTCATTTTAGCATTTTGGCGCTCACAAGGGAGACAAACTGCTTTTGCTGTTTGCAAGGCTAGGATAGATCAGAGCCCCACTCTTGCTGTTTATCTGCAATGACTGCCAGGGCAAGTGAGGACCAGCAAGACAATTCCTGCCTAGCACCTTCCTTGGAGGAGAGAGAGTGCAACGTTTCATTTTAGCATTTTGGCGCTCACGAGGGAGACAAACTGCTTTGGCTGTTTGCAAGGCTAGGAAAGAGCAGAGCCCCAGTCTTGCTGTTTATCTGCAATGACTGCCAGGGCAAGTGAGGACCAGCAAGACAATTCCTGCCTAGCACCTTCCTTGGAGGAGAGAGAGTGCAACGTTTCATTTTGCTTTTTGGAGTGCGAGATTGAGAAAAAGCACAGTGTCTGTTTGCTAGGGTAGGAAAGAGCAGAGACCGAGTCTTGCTGTTTATCTGCAATGACTGCCAGGGCAAGTGAGGACCAGCAAGACAATTCCTTCCTAGCACCTTCCTTGGAGGAGAAAGAGTGCAACGTTTCATTTTAGCATTTTGGCGCTCACGAGGGAGACAAACTGCATTTGCTGTTTGCAAGGCTAGGATAGAGCAGAGCCCCAGTCTTGCTGTTTATCTGCAATGACTGCCAGGGCAAGTGAGGACCAGCAAGACAATTCCTGCCTAGCACCTTCCTTGGAGGAGAGAGAGTGCAACGTTTCATTTTGCTTTTTGGAGTGCGAGATTGAGAAAAAGAATAGTGTCTGTTTGCAAGGGTAGGAAAGAGCAGAGCCCGAGTCTTGCTGTTTATCTGCAATGACTCCCAGGGCAAGTGAGGACCAGCAAGACAATTCCTGCCTAGCACCTTCCTTGGAGGAGAGAGAGTGCAACGTTTCATTTTAGCATTTTGGCGGTCACAAGCAAGACGAACTTCTTTTGCTGTTTGCAAGGCTAGGAAAGAGCAGAGCCCCAGTCTTGCTGCTTATCTGCAATGACTGCCAGGGCAAGTGAGGACCAGCAAGACAATTCCTGCCTAGCACCTTCCTTGGAGGAGAGAGAGTCCAACGTTTCATTTTAGCATTTTGGCGCTCACGAGGGAGACAAACTGCTTTGGCTGTTTACAAGGCTAGGAAAGAGCAGAGCCCCAGTCTTGCTGTTTATCTGCAATGACTGCCAGGGCAAGTGAGGACCAGCAAGACAATTCCTGCCTAGCACCTTCCTTGGAGGAGAGAGAGTGCAACGTTTCATTTTGCTTTTTGGAGTGCGAGATTTAGAAAAAGCACAGTGTCTGTTTGCAAGGGTAGGAAAGAGCAGAGCCCCAGTCTTGCTGTTTATCTGCAATGACTGCCAGGGCAAGTGAGGACCAGCAAGACAATTCCTGACTAGCACCTTCCTTGGAGGAGAGAGAGTGCAACGTTTCATTTTAGCATTTTGGCGGTCACAAGCAAGACGAACTTCTTTTGCTGTTTGCAAGGCTAGGAAAGAGCAGAGCCCCAGTCTTGCTGCTTATCTGCAATGACTGCCAGGGCAAGTGAGGACCAGCAAGACAATTCCTGCCTAGCACCTTCCTTGGAGGAGAGAGAGTGCAACGTTTCATTTTAGCATTTTGGCGCTCACGAGGGAGACAAACTGCTTTGGCTGTTTGCAAGGCTAGGAAAGAGCAGAGCCCCAGTCTTGCTGTTTATCTGCAATGACTGCCAGCGCAAGTGAGGACCAGCAAGACAATTCCTGCCTAGCACCTTCCTTGGAGGAGAGAGAGTGTAACGTTTCATTTTAGCATTTTGGCGCTCACGAGGGAGACAAACTGCATTTGCTGTTTGCAAGGCTAGGATAGAGCAGAGCCCCAGTCTTGCTGTTTATCTGCAATGACTGCCAGGGCAAGTGAGGACCAGCAAGACAATTCCTGCCTAGCACCTTCCTTGGAGGAGAGAGAGTGCAACGTTTCATTTTGCTTTTTGGAGTGCGAGATTGAGAAAAAGAATAGTGTCTGTTTGCAAGGGTAGGAAAGAGCAGAGCCCGAGTCTTGCTGTTTATCTGCAATGACTCCCAGGGCAAGTGAGGACCAGCAAGACAATTCCTGCCTAGCACCTTCCTTGGAGGAGAGAGAGTGCAACGTTTCATTTTAGCATTTTGGCGGTCACAAGCAAGACGAACTTCTTTTGCTGTTTGCAAGGCTAGGAAAGAGCAGAGCCCCAGTCTTGCTGCTTATCTGCAATGACTGCCAGGGCAAGTGAGGACCAGCAAGACAATTCCTGCCTAGCACCTTCCTTGGAGGAGAGAGAGTGCAACGTTTCATTTTGCTTTTTGGAGTGCGAGATTTAGAAAAAGCACAGTGTCTGTTTGCAAGGGTAGGAAAGAGCAGAGCCCCAGTCTTGCTGTTTATCTGCAATGACTGCCAGGGCAAGTGAGGACCAGCAAGACAATTCCTGCCTAGCACCTTCCTTGGAGGAGAGAGAGTGCAACGTTTCATTTTGCTTTTTGGAGTGCGAGATTTAGAAAAAGCACAGTGTCTGTTTGCAAGGGTAGGAAAGAGCAGAGCCCCAGTCTTGCTGTTTATCTGCAATGACTGCCAGGGCAAGTGAGGACCAGCAAGACAATTCCTGACTAGCACCTTCCTTGGAGGAGAGAGAGTGCAACGTTTCATTTTAGCATTTTGGCGCTCACGAGGGAGACAAACTGCTTTTGCTGTTTGCAAGGCTATGAAATAGCAGAGCCCCAGTCTTGCTGTTTATCTGCAATGACTGCCAGGGCAAGTGAGGACCAGCAAGACAATTCCTGCCTAGCACCTTCCTTGGAGGAGAGAGAGTGCAACGTTTCATTTTAGCATTTTGGCAGTCACAAGCAAGACGAACTTCTTTTGCTGTTTGCAAGGGTAGGAAAGAGCAGAGCCCCAGTCTTGCTGCTTATCTGCAATGACTGCCAGGGCAAGTGAGGACCAGCAAGACAATTCCTGCCTAGCACCTTCCTTGGAGGAGAGAGAGTGCAACGTTTCATTTTAGCATTTTGGCGCTCACGAGGGAGACAAACTGCTTTGGCTGTTTGCAAGGCTAGGAAAGAGCAGAGCCCCAGTCTTGCTGTTTATCTGCAATGACTGCCAGGGCAAGTGAGGACCAGCAAGACAATTCCTGCCTAGCACCTTCCTTGGAGGAGAGAGAGTGCAACGTTTCATTTTGCTTTTTGGAGTGCGAGATTTAGAAAAGGCACAGTGTCTGTTTGCAAGGGTACGAAAGAGCAGAGCCCCAGTCTTGCTGTTTATCTGCAATGACTGCCAGGGCAAGTGAGGACCAGCAAGACAATTCCTGACTAGCACCTTCCTTGGAGGAGAGAGAGTGCAACGTTTCATTTTAGCATTTTGGCGCCCACGAGGGACACAAACTGCTTTTGCTGTTTGCAAGGCTATGAAATAGCAGAGCCCCAGTCTTGCTGCTTATCTGCAATGACTGCCAGGGCAAGTGAGGACCAGCAAGACAATTCCTGCCTAGCACCTTCCTTGGAGGAGAGAGAGTGCAACGTTTCATTTTAGCATTTTGGCGCTCACAAGGGAGACAAACTGCTTTTGCTGTTTGCAAGGCTAGGATAGAGCAGAGCCCCAGTCTTGCTGTTTATCTGCAATGACTGCCAGGGCAAGTGAGGACCAGCAAGACAATTCCTGCCTAGCACCTTCCTTGGAGGAGAGAGAGTGCAACGTTTCATTTTGCTTTTTGGAGTGCGAGTTTGATAAAAAGAATAGTGTCTGTTTGCAAGGGTAGGAAAGAGCAGAGCCCGAGTCTTGCTGTTTATCTGCAATGACTGCCAGGGCAAGTGAGGACCAGCAAGACAATTCCTGCCTAGCACCTTCCTTGGAGGAGAGAGAGTGCAACGTTTCATTTTGCTTTTTGGAGTGCGAGATTGAGAAAAAGCACAGTGTCTGTTTGCAAGGGTAGGAAAGAGCAGAGCCCCAGTCTTGCTGTTTATCTGCAATGACTGCCAGGGCAAGTGAGGACCAGCAAGACAATTCCTGCCTAGCACCTTCCTTGGAGGAGAGAGAGTGCAACGTTTCATTTTGGCATTTTGGCGCTCAGGAGCGAGACAAACTGCTTTGGCTGTTTGCAAGGCTAGAAAAGAGCGGAGCCCCAGTCTTGCTGCTTATCTGCAATGACTGCCAGGGCAAGTGAGGACCAGCAAGACAATTCCTGCCTAGCACCTTCCTTGGAGGAGAGAGAGTGCAACGTTTCATTTTAGCATTTTGGCGCTCACAAGGGAGACAAACTGCTTTTGCTGTTTGCAAGGCTAGGATAGATCAGAGCCCCACTCTTGCTGTTTATCTGCAATGACTGCCAGGGCAAGTGAGGACCAGCAAGACAATTCCTGCCTAGCACCTTCCTTGGAGGAGAGAGAGTGCAACGTTTAATTTTAGCATTTTGGCGCTCACGAGGGAGACAAACTGCTTTGGCTGTTTGCAAGGCTAGGATAGAGCAGAGCCCCAGTCTTGCTGTTTATCTGCAATGACTGCCAGGGCAAGTGAGGACCAGCAAGACAATTCCTGCCTAGCACCTTCCTTGGAGGAGAGAGAGTGCAACGTTTCATTTTGCTTTTTGGAGTGCGAGATTGAGAAAAAGCACAGTGTCTGTTTGCTAGGGTAGGAAAGAGCAGAGACCGAGTCTTGCTGTTTATCTGCAATGACTGCCAGGGCAAGTGAGGACCAGCAAGACAATTCCTTCCTAGCACCTTCCTTGGAGGAGAAAGAGTGCAACGTTTCATTTTAGCATTTTGGCGCTCACGAGGGAGACAAACTGCATTTGCTGTTTGCAAGGCTAGGATAGAGCAGAGCCCCAGTCTTGCTGTTTATCTGCAATGACTGCCAGGGCAAGTGAGGACCAGCAAGACAATTCCTGCCTAGCACCTTCCTTGGAGGAGAGAGAGTGCAACGTTTCATTTTGCTTTTTGGAGTGCGAGATTGAGAAAAAGAATAGTGTCTGTTTGCAAGGGTAGGAAAGAGCAGAGCCCGAGTCTTGCTGTTTATCTGCAATGACTCCCAGGGCAAGTGAGGACCAGCAAGACAATTCCTGCCTAGCACCTTCCTTGGAGGAGAGAGAGTGCAACGTTTCATTTTAGCATTTTGTCGGTCACAAGCAAGACGAACTTCTTTTGCTGTTTGCAAGGCTAGGAAAGAGCAGAGCCCCAGTCTTGCTGCTTATCTGCAATGACTGCCAGGGCAAGTGAGGACCAGCAAGACAATTCCTGCCTAGCACCTTCCTTGGAGGAGAGAGAGTCCAACGTTTCATTTTAGCATTTTGGCGCTCACGAGGGAGACAAACTGCTTTGGCTGTTTACAAGGCTAGGAAAGAGCAGAGCCCCAGTCTTGCTGTTTATCTGCAATGACTGCCAGGGCAAGTGAGGACCAGCAAGACAATTCCTGCCTAGCACCTTCCTTGGAGGAGAGAGAGTGCAACGTTTCATTTTGCTTTTTGGAGTGCGAGATTTAGAAAAAGCACAGTGTCTGTTTGCAAGGGTAGGAAAGAGCAGAGCCCCAGTCTTGCTGTTTATCTGCAATGACTGCCAGGGCAAGTGAGGACCAGCAAGACAATTCCTGACTAGCACCTTCCTTGGAGGAGAGAGAGTGCAACGTTTCATTTTAGCATTTTGGCGCTCACGAGGGAGACAAACTGCTTTTGCTGTTTGCAAGGCTATGAAATAGCAGAGCCCCAGTCTTGCTGCTTATCTGCAATGACTGCCAGGGCAAGTGAGGACCAGCAAGACAATTCCTGCCTAGCACCTTCCTTGGAGGAGAGAGAGTGCAACGTTTCATTTTAGCATTTTGGCGGTCACAAGCAAGACGAACTTCTTTTGCTGTTTGCAAGGCTAGGAAAGAGCAGAGCCCCAGTCTTGCTGCTTATCTGCAATGACTGCCAGGGCAAGTGAGGACCAGCAAGACAATTCCTGCCTAGCACCTTCCTTGGAGGAGAGAGAGTGCAACGTTTCATTTTAGCATTTTGGCGCTCACGAGGGAGACAAACTGCTTTGGCTGTTTGCCAGGCTAGGAAAGAGCAGAGCCCCAGTCTTGCTGTTTATCTGCAATGACTGCCAGCGCAAGTGAGGACCAGCAAGACAATTCCTGCCTAGCACCTTCCTTGGAGGAGAGAGAGTGTAACGTTTCATTTTAGCATTTTGGCGCTCACGAGGGAGACAAACTGCATTTGCTGTTTGCAAGGCTAGGATAGAGCAGAGCCCCAGTCTTGCTGTTTATCTGCAATGACTGCCAGGGCAAGTGAGGACCAGCAAGACAATTCCTGCCTAGCACCTTCCTTGGAGGAGAGAGAGTGCAACGTTTCATTTTGCTTTTTGGAGTGCGAGATTGAGAAAAAGAATAGTGTCTGTTTGCAAGGGTAGGAAAGAGCAGAGCCCGAGTCTTGCTGTTTATCTGCAATGACTCCCAGGGCAAGTGAGGACCAGCAAGACAATTCCTGCCTAGCACCTTCCTTGGAGGAGAGAGAGTGCAACGTTTCATTTTAGCATTTTGGCGGTCACAAGCAAGACGAACTTCTTTTGCTGTTTGCAAGGCTAGGAAAGAGCAGAGCCCCAGTCTTGCTGCTTATCTGCAATGACTGCCAGGGCAAGTGAGGACCAGCAAGACAATTCCTGCCTAGCACCTTCCTTGGAGGAGAGAGAGTCCAACGTTTCATTTTAGCATTTTGGCGCTCACGAGGGAGACAAACTGCTTTGGCTGTTTACAAGGCTAGGAAAGAGCAGAGCCCCAGTCTTGCTGTTTATCTGCAATGACTGCCAGGGCAAGTGAGGACCAGCAAGACAATTCCTGCCTAGCACCTTCCTTGGAGGAGAGAGAGTGCAACGTTTCATTTTGCTTTTTGGAGTGCGAGATTTAGAAAAAGCACAGTGTCTGTTTGCAAGGGTAGGAAAGAGCAGAGCCCCAGTCTTGCTGTTTATCTGCAATGACTGCCAGGGCAAGTGAGGACCAGCAAGACAATTCCTGACTAGCACCTTCCTTGGAGGAGAGAGAGTGCAACGTTTCATTTTAGCATTTTGGCGCTCACGAGGGAGACAAACTGCTTTTGCTGTTTGCAAGGCTATGAAATAGCAGAGCCCCAGTCTTGCTGTTTATCTGCAATGACTGCCAGGGCAAGTGAGGACCAGCAAGACAATTCCTGCCTAGCACCTTCCTTGGAGGAGAGAGAGTGCAACGTTTCATTTTAGCATTTTGGCAGTCACAAGCAAGACGAACTTCTTTTGCTGTTTGCAAGGGTAGGAAAGAGCAGAGCCCCAGTCTTGCTGCTTATCTGCAATGACTGCCAGGGCAAGTGAGGACCAGCAAGACAATTCCTGCCTAGCACCTTCCTTGGAGGAGAGAGAGTGCAACGTTTCATTTTAGCATTTTGGCGCTCACGAGGGAGACAAACTGCTTTGGCTGTTTGCAAGGCTAGGAAAGAGCAGAGCCCCAGTCTTGCTGTTTATCTGCAATGACTGCCAGGGCAAGTGAGGACCAGCAAGACAATTCCTGCCTAGCACCTTCCTTGGAGGAGAGAGAGTGCAACGTTTCATTTTGCTTTTTGGAGTGCGAGATTTAGAAAAAGCACAGTGTCTGTTTGCAAGGGTACGAAAGAGCAGAGCCCCAGTCTTGCTGTTTATCTGCAATGACTGCCAGGGCAAGTGAGGACCAGCAAGACAATTCCTGACTAGCACCTTCCTTGGAGGAGAGAGAGTGCAACGTTTCATTTTAGCATTTTGGCGCCCACGAGGGACACAAAATGCTTTTGCTGTTTGCAAGGCTATGAAATAGCAGAGCCCCAGTCTTGCTGCTTATCTGCAATGACTGCCAGGGCAAGTGAGGACCAGCAAGACAATTCCTGCCTAGCACCTTCCTTGGAGGAGAGAGAGTGCAACGTTTCATTTTAGCATTTTGGCGCTCACAAGGGAGACAAACTGCTTTTGCTGTTTGCAAGGGTAGGAAAGAGCAGAGCCCCAGTCTTGCTGTTTATCTGCAATGACTGCCAGGGCAAGTGAGGACCAGCAAGACAATTCCTGCCTAGCACCTTCCTTGGAGGAGAGAGAGTGCAACGTTTCATTTTGCTTTTTGGAGTGCGAGTTTGATAAAAAGAATAGTGTCTGTTTGCAAGGGTAGGAAAGAGCAGAGCCCGAGTCTTGCTGTTTATCTGCAATGACTGCCAGGGCAAGTGAGGACCAGCAAGACAATTCCTGCCTAGCACCTTCCTTGGAGGAGAGAGAGTGCAACGTTTCATTTTGCTTTTTGGAGTGCGAGATTTAGAAAAAGCACAGTGTCTGTTTGCAAGGGTAGGAAAGAGCAGAGCCCCAGTCTTGCTGTTTATCTGCAATGACTGCCAGGGCAAGTGAGGACCAGCAAGACAATTCCTGCCTAGCACCTTCCTTGGAGGAGAGAGAGTGCAACGTTTCATTTTGGCATTTTGGCGCTCAGGAGCGAGACAAACTGCTTTGGCTGTTTGCAAGGCTAGAAAAGAGCGGAGCCCCAGTCTTGCTGCTTATCTGCAATGACTGCCAGGGCAAGTGAGGACCAGCAAGACAATTCCTGCCTAGCACCTTCCTTGGAGGAGAGAGAGTGCAACGTTTCATTTTAGCATTTTGGCGCTCACAAGGGAGACAAACTGCTTTTGCTGTTTGCAAGGCTAGGATAGATCAGAGCCCCACTCTTGCTGTTTATCTGCAATGACTGCCAGGGCAAGTGAGGACCAGCAAGACAATTCCTGCCTAGCACCTTCCTTGGAGGAGAGAGAGTGCAACGTTTCATTTTAGCATTTTGGCGCTCACGAGGGAGACAAACTGATTTGGCATTTTGCAAGGCTAGGAAAGAGCAGAGCCCCAGTCTTGCTGTTTATCTGCAATGACTGCCAGGGCAAGTGAGGACCAGCAAGACAATTCCTGCCTAGCACCTTCCTTGGAGGAGAGAGAGTGCAACGTTTCATTTTGCTTTTTGGAGTGCGAGATTGAGAAAAAGCACAGTGTCTGTTTGCTAGGGTAGGAAAGAGCAGAGACCGAGTCTTGCTGTTTATCTGCAATGACTGCCAGGGCAAGTGAGGACCAGCAAGACAATTCCTTCCTAGCACCTTCCTTGGAGGAGAAAGAGTGCAACGTTTCATTTTAGCATTTTGGCGCTCACGAGGGAGACAAACTTCTTTGGCTGTTTGCAAGGCTAGGAAAGAGCAGAGCCCCAGTCTTGCTGTTTATCTGCAGTGACTGCCAGGGCAAGTGAGGACCAGCAAGACAATTCCTGCCTAGCACCTTCCTTGGAGGAGAGAGAGTGCAACGTTTCATTTTGCTTTTTGGAGTGCGAGATTGAGAAAAAGCACAGTGTCTGTTTGCAAGGGTAGGAAAGAGCAGAGACCGAGTCTTGCTGTTTATCTGCAATGACTGCCAGGGCAAGTGAGGACCAGCAAGACAATTCCTGCCTAGCACCTTCCTTGGAGGAGAGAGAGTGCAACGTTTCATTTTAGCATATTGGCGGTTACAAGCAAGACGAACTTCTTTTGCTGTTTGCAAGGCTAGGAAAGAGCAGAGCCCCAGTCTTGCTGCTTATCTGCAATGACTGCCAGGGCAAGTGAGGACCAGCAAGACAATTCCTGCCTAGCACCTTCCTTGGAGGAGAGAGAGTGCAACGTTTCATTTTAGCATTTTGGCGCTCACGAGGGAGACAAACTACTTTGGCTGTTTGCAAGGCTAGGAAAGAGCAGAGCCCCAGTCTTGCTGCTTATCTGCAATGACTGCCAGGGCAAGTGAGGACCAGCAAGACAATTCCTGCCTAGCACCTTCCTTGGAGGAGAGAGAGTGCAACGTTTCATTTTAGCATTTTGGCGCTCACGAGGGAGACAAACTGCTTTGGCTGTTTGCAAGGCTAGGAAAGAGCAGAGCCCCAGTCTTGCTGTTTATCTGCAATGACTGCCAGGGCAAGTGAGGACCAGCAAGACAATTCCTGCCTAGCACCTTCCTTGGAGGAGAGAGAGTGCAACGTTTCATTTTAGCATTTTGGCGCTCACGAGCGAGACAAACTTCTTTTGCTGTTTGCAAGGCTAGGAAAGAGCAGAGCCCCAGTCTTGCTGTTTATCTGCAATGACTGCCAGGGCAAGTGAGGACCAGCAAGACAATTCCTGACTAGCACCTTCCTTGGAGGAGAGAGAGTGCAACGTTTCATTTTAGCGTTTTGGCGCTCACGAGGGAGACAAACTGCTTTTGCTGTTTGCAAGGCTAGGATAGAGCAGAGCCCCAGTCTTGCTGCTTATCTGCAATGACTGCCAGGGCAAGTGAGGACCAGCAAGACAATTCCTGCCTAGCACCTTCCTTGGAGGAGAGAGAGTGCAACGTTTCATTTTAGCATTTTGGCGCTCACGAGGGAGACAAACTGCTTTTGCTGTTTGCAAGGCTAGGATAGAGCAGAGCCCCAGTCTTGCTGCTTATCTGCAATGACTGCCAGGGCAAGTGAGGACCAGCAAGACAATTCCTGCCTAGCACCTTCCTTGGAGGAGAGAGAGTGCAACGTTTCATTTTAGCATTTTGGCGCTCACGAGGGAGACAAACTGCTTTGGCTGTTTGCAAGGCTAGGAAAGAGCAGAGCCCCAGTCTTGCTGTTTATCTGCAATGACTGCCAGGGCAAGTGAGGACCAGCAAGACAATTCCTGCCTAGCACCTTCCTTGGAGGAGAGAGAGTGCAACGTTTCATTTTGCTTTTTGGAGTGCGAGATTTAGAAAAAGCACAGTGTCTGTTTGCAAGGGTAGGAAAGAGCAGAGCCCCAGTCTTGCTGTTTATCTGCAATGACTGCCAGGGCAAGTGAGGACCAGCAAGACAATTCCTGCCTAGCACCTTCCTTGGAGGAGAGAGAGTGCAACGTTTCATTTTAGCATTTTGGCGCCCACGAGAGAGACAAAATGCTTTTGCTGTTTGCAAGGCTATGAAATAGCAGTGCCCCAGTCTTGCTGCTTATCTGCAATGACTGCCAGGGCAAGTGAGGACCAGCAAGACAATTCCTGCCTAGCACCTTCCTTGGAGGAGAGAGAGTGCAATGTTTCATTTTAGCATTTTGGCGCTCACAAGGGAGACAAACTGCTTTTGCTGTTTGCAAGGCTAGGATAGAGCAGAGCCCCAGTCTTGCTGTTTATCTGCAATGACTGCCAGGGCAAGTGAGGACCAGCAAGACAATTCCTGCCTAGCACCTTCCTTGGAGGAGAGAGAGTGCAACGTTTCATTTTGCTTTTTGGAGTGCGAGTTTGATAAAAAGAATAGTGTCTGTTTGCAAGGGTAGGAAAGAGCAGAGCCCGAGTCTTGCTGTTTATCTGCAATGACTGCCAGGGCAAGTGAGGACCAGCAAGACAATTCCTGCCTAGCACCTTCCTTGGAGGAGAGAGAGTGCAACGTTTCATTTTGGCATTTTGGCGCACAGGAGCGAGACAAACTGCTTTGGCTGTTTGCAAGGCTAGGATAGAGCAGAGCCCCAGTCTTGCTGTTTATCTGCAATGACTGCCAGGGCAAGTGAGGACCAGCAAGACAATTCCTGCCTAGCACCTTCCTTGGAGGAGAGAGATTGCAACGTTTCATTTTGCTTTTTGGAGTGCGAGATTGAGAAAAAGCACAGTGTCTGTTTGCTAGGGTAGGAAAGAGCAGAGACCGAGTCATGCTGTTTATCTGCAATGACTGCCAGGGCAAGTGAGGACCAGCAAGACAATTCCTTCCTAGCACCTTCCTTGGAGGAGAAAGAGTGCAACGTTTCATTTTAGCATTTTGGCGCTCACGAGGGAGACAAACTTCTTTGGCTGTTTGCAAGGCTAGGAAAGAGCAGAGCCCCAGTCTTGCTGTTTATCTGCAGTGACTGCCAGGGCAAGTGAGGACCAGCAAGACAATTCCTGCCTAGCACCTTCCTTGGAGGAGAGAGAGTGCAACGTTTCATTTTGCTTTTTGGAGTGCGAGAATGAGAAAAAGCACAGTGTCTGTTTGCAAGGGTAGGAAAGAGCAGAGCCCCAGTCTTGCTGTTTATCTGCAATGACTGCCAGGGCAAGTGAGGACCAGCAAGACAATTCCTGCCTAGCACCTTTCTTGGAGGAGAGAGAGTGCAACGTTTCATTTTGCTTTTTGGAGTGCGAGATTTAGAAAAAGCACAGTGTCTGTTTGCAAGGGTAGGAAAGAGCAGAGCCCCAGTCTTGCTGTTTATCTGCAATGACTGCCAGGGCAAGTGAGGACCAGCAAGACAATTCCTGACTAGCACCTTCCTTGGAGGAGAGAGAGTGCAACGTTTCATTTTAGCATTTTGGCGCCCACGAGGGAGACAAACTGCTTTTGCTGTTTGCAAGGCTATGAAATAGCAGAGCCCCAGTCTTGCTGCTTATCTGCAATGACTGCCAGGGCAAGTGAGGACCAGTAAGACAATTCCTGCCTAGCACCTTCCTTGGAGGAGAGAGAGTGCAACGTTTCATTTTGCTTTTTGGAGTGCGAGTTTGATAAAAAGAATAGTGTCTGTTTGCAAGGGTAGGAAAGAGCAGAGCCCGAGTCTTGCTGTTTATCTGCAATGACTGCCAGGGCAAGTGAGGACCAGCAAGACAATTCCTGCCTAGCACCTTCCTTGGAGGAGAGAGAGTGCAACGTTTCATTTTGGCATTTTGGCGCTCAGGAGCGAGACAAACTGCTTTGGCTGTTTGCAAGGCTAGGAAAGAGCGGAGGCCCAGTCTTGCTGCTTATCTGCAATGACTGCCAGGGCAAGTGAGGACCAGCAAGACAATTCCTGCCTAGCACCTTCCTTGGAGGAGAGAGAGTGCAACGTTTCATTTTAGCATTTTGGCGCTCACGAGGGAGACAAACTGCATTTGCTGTTTGCAAGGCTAGGATAGAGCAGAGCCCCACTCTTGCTGTTTATCTGCAATGACTGCCAGGGCAAGTGAGGACCAGCAAGACAATTCCTGCCTAGCACCTTCCTTGGAGGAGAGAGAGTGCAACGTTTCATTTTGCTTTTTGGAGTGCGAGATTGAGAAAAAGCACAGTGTCTGTTTGCTAGGGTAGGAAAGAGCAGAGACCGAGTCTTGCTGTTTATCTGCAATGACTGCCAGGGCAAGTGAGGACCAGCAAGACAATTCCTTCCTAGCACCTTCCCTGGAGGAGAAAGAGTGCAACGTTTCATTTTAGCATATTGGCGGTTACAAGCAAGACGAACTTCTTTTGCTGTTTGCAAGGCTAGGAAATAGCAGAGCCCCAGTCTTGCTGCTTATCTGCAATGACTGCCAGGGCAAGTGAGGACCAGCAAGACAATTCCTGCCTAGCACCTTCCTTGGAGGAGAGAGAGTGCAACGTTTCATTTTAGCATTTTGGCGCTCACAAGGGAGACAAACTGCTTTTGCTGTTTGCAAGGCTAGGATAGAGCAGAGCCCCAGTCTTGCTGTTTATCTGCAATGACTGCCAGGGCAAGTGAGGACCAGCAAGACAATTCCTGCCTAGCACCTTCCTTGGAGGAGAGAGAGTGCAACGTTTCATTTTGCTTTTTGGAGTGCGAGTTTGATAAAAAGAATAGTGTCTGTTTGCAAGGGTAGGAAAGAGCAGAGCCCGAGTCTTGCTGTTTATCTGCAATGACTGCCAGGGCAAGTGAGGACCAGCAAGACAATTCCTGCCTAGCACCTTCCTTGGAGGAGAGAGAGTCCAACGTTTCATTTTAGCATTTTGGCGCCCACGAGGGAGACAAACTGCTTTTGCTGTTTGCAAGGCTATGAAATAGCAGAGCCCCAGTCTTGCTGCTTATCTGCAATGACTGCCAGGGCAAGTGAGGACCAGCAAGACAATTCCTGCCTAGCACCTTCCTTGGAGGAGAGAGAGTGCAACGTTTCATTTTAGCATTTTGGCGCTCACAAGGGAGACAAACTGCTTTTGCTGTTTGCAAGGCTAGGATAGAGCAGAGCCCCAGTCTTGCTGTTTATCTGCAATGACTGCCAGGGCAAGTGAGGACCAGTAAGACAATTCCTGCCTAGCACCTTCCTTGGAGGAGAGAGAGTGCAACGTTTCATTTTGCTTTTTGGAGTGCGAGTTTGATAAAAAGAATAGTGTCTGTTTGCAAGGGTAGGAAAGAGCAGAGCCCGAGTCTTGCTGTTTATCTGCAATGACTGCCAGGGCAAGTGAGGACCAGCAAGACAATTCCTGCCTAGCACCTTCCTTGGAGGAGAGAGAGTGCAACGTTTCATTTTGGCATTTTGGCGCTCAGGAGCGAGACAAACTGCTTTGGCTGTTTGCAAGGCTAGGAAAGAGCGGAGGCCCAGTCTTGCTGCTTATCTGCAATGACTGCCAGGGCAAGTGAGGACCAGCAAGACAATTCCTGCCTAGCACCTTCCTTGGAGGAGAGAGAGTGCAACGTTTCATTTTAGCATTTTGGCGCTCACAAGGGAGACAAACTGCTTTTGCTGTTTGCAAGGCTAGGATAGAGCAGAGCCCCACTCTTGCTGTTTATCTGCAATGACTGCCAGGGCAAGTGAGGACCAGCAAGACAATTCCTGCCTAGCACCTTCCTTGGAGGAGAGAGAGTGCAACGTTTCATTTTGCTTTTTGGAGTGCGAGATTGAGAAAAAGCACAGTGTCTGTTTGCTAGGGTAGGAAAGAGCAGAGACCGAGTCTTGCTGTTTATCTGCAATGACTGCCAGGGCAAGTGAGGACCAGCAAGACAATTCCTTCCTAGCACCTTCCTTGGAGGAGAGAGAGTGCAACGTTTCATTTTAGCATATTGGCGGTTACAAGCAAGACGAACTTCTTTTGCTGTTTGCAAGGCTAGGAAATAGCAGAGCCCCAGTCTTGCTGCTTATCTGCAATGACTGCCAGGGCAAGTGAGGACCAGCAAGACAATTCCTGCCTAGCACCTTCCTTGGAGGAGAGAGAGTGCAACGTTTCATTTTAGCATTTTGGCGCTCACAAGGGAGACAAACTGCTTTTGCTGTTTGCAAGGCTAGGATAGAGCAGAGCCCCAGTCTTGCTGTTTATCTGCAATGACTGCCAGGGCAAGTGAGGACCAGCAAGACAATTCCTGCCTAGCACCTTCCTTGGAGGAGAGAGAGTGCAACGTTTCATTTTGCTTTTTGGAGTGCGAGTTTGATAAAAAGAATAGTGTCTGTTTGCAAGGGTAGGAAAGAGCAGAGCCCGAGTCTTGCTGTTTATCTGCAATGACTGCCAGGGCAAGTGAGGACCAGCAAGACAATTCCTGCCTAGCACCTTCCTTGGAGGAGAGAGAGTGCAACGTTTCATTTTGGCATTTTGGCGCTCAGGAGCGAGACAAACTGCTTTGGCTGTTTGCAAGGCTAGGAAAGAGCGGAGCCCCAGTCTTGCTGCTTATCTGCAATGACTGCCAGGGCAAGTGAGGACCAGCAAGACAATTCCTGCCTAGCACCTTCCTTGGAGGAGAGAGAGTGCAACGTTTCATTTTAGCATTTTGGCGCTCACGAAGGAGACAAACTGCTTTTGCTGTTTGCAAGGCTAGGATAGATCAGAGCCCCAGTCTTGCTGTTTATCTGCAATGACTGCCAGGGCAAGTGAGGACCAGCAAGACAATTCCTGCCTAGCACCTTCCTTGGAGGAGAGAGAGTGCAACGTTTCATTTTGCTTTTTGGAGTGCGAGATTGAGAAAAAGCACAGTGTCTGTTTGCTAGGGTAGGAAAGAGCAGAGACCGAGTCTTGCTGTTTATCTGCAATGACTGCCAGGGCAAGTGAGGACCAGCAAGACAATTCCTTCCTAGCACCTTCCTTGGAGGAGAAAGAGTGCAACGTTTCATTTTAGCATTTTGGCGCTCACGAGGGAGACAAACTTCTTTGGCTGTTTGCAAGGCTAGGAAAGAGCAGAGCCCCAGTCTTGCTGTTTATCTGCAGTGACTGCCAGGGCAAGTGAGGACCAGCAAGACAATTCCTGCCTAGCACCTTCCTTGGAGGAGAGAGAGTGCAACGTTTCATTTTGCTTTTTGGAGTGCGAGATTGAGAAAAAGCACAGTGTCTGTTTGCAAGGGTAGGAAAGAGCAGAGACCGAGTCTTGCTGTTTATCTGCAATGACTGCCAGGGCAAGTGAGGACCAGCAAGACAATTCCTGCCTAGCACCTTCCTTGGAGGAGAGAGAGTGCAACGTTTCATTTTAGCATATTGGCGGTTACAAGCAAGACGAACTTCTTTTGCTGTTTGCAAGGCTAGGAAAGAGCAGAGCCCCAGTCTTGCTGCTTATCTGCAATGACTGCCAGGGCAAGTGAGGACCAGCAAGACAATTCCTGCCTAGCACCTTCCTTGGAGGAGAGAGAGTGCAACGTTTCATTTTAGCATTTTGGCGCTCACGAGGGAGACAAACTGCTTTGGCTGTTTGCAAGGCTAGGAAAGAGCAGAGCCCCAGTCTTGCTGCTTATCTGCAATGACTGCCAGGGCAAGTGAGGACCAGCAAGACAATTCCTGCCTAGCACCTTCCTTGGAGGAGAGAGAGTGCAACGTTTCATTTTAGCATTTTGGCGCTCACGAGGGAGACAAACTGCTTTGGCTGTTTGCAAGGCTAGGAAAGAGCAGAGCCCCAGTCTTGCTGTTTATCTGCAATGACTGCCAGGGCAAGTGAGGACCAGCAAGACAATTCCTGCCTAGCACCTTCCTTGGAGGAGAGAGAGTGCAACGTTTCATTTTAGCATTTTGGCGCTCACGAGGGAGACAAACTGCTTTGGCTGTTTGCAAGGCTAGGAAAGAGCAGAGCCCCAGTCTTGCTGTTTATCTGCAATGACTGCCAGGGCAAGTGAGGACCAGCAAGACAATTCCTGCCTAGCACCTTCCTTGGAGGAGAGAGAGTGCAACGTTTCATTTTGCTTTTTGGAGTGCGAGATTTAGAAAAAGCACAGTGTCTGTTTGCAAGGGTAGGAAAGAGCAGAGCCCCAGTCTTGCTGTTTATCTGCAATGACTGCCAGGGCAAGTGAGGACCAGCAAGACAATTCCTGACTAGCACCTTCCTTGGAGGAGAGAGAGTGCAACGTTTCATTTTAGCATTTTGGCGCCCACGAGAGAGACAAAATGCTTTTGCTGTTTGCAAGGCTATGAAATAGCAGTGCCCCAGTCTTGCTGCTTATCTGCAATGACTGCCAGGGCAAGTGAGGACCAGCAAGACAATTCCTGCCTAGCACCTTCCTTGGAGGAGAGAGAGTGCAATGTTTCATTTTAGCATTTTGGCGCTCACAAGGGAGACAAACTGCTTTTGCTGTTTGCAAGGCTAGGATAGAGCAGAGCCCCAGTCTTGCTGTTTATCTGCAATGACTGCCAGGGCAAGTGAGGACCAGCAAGACAATTCCTGCCTAGCACCTTCCTTGGAGGAGAGAGAGTGCAACGTTTCATTTTGCTTTTTGGAGTGCGAGTTTGATAAAAAGAATAGTGTCTGTTTGCAAGGGTAGGAAAGAGCAGAGCCCGAGTCTTGCTGTTTATCTGCAATGACTGCCAGGGCAAGTGAGGACCAGCAAGACAATTCCTGCCTAGCACCTTCCTTGGAGGAGAGAGAGTGCAACGTTTCATTTTGGCATTTTGGCGCACAGGAGCGAGACAAACTGCTTTGGCTGTTTGCAAGGCTAGGATAGAGCAGAGCCCCAGTCTTGCTGTTTATCTGCAATGACTGCCAGGGCAAGTGAGGACCAGCAAGACAATTCCTGCCTAGCACCTTCCTTGGAGGAGAGAGAGTGCAACGTTTCATTTTGCTTTTTGGAGTGCGAGATTGAGAAAAAGCACAGTGTCTGTTTGCAAGGGTAGGAAAGAGCAGAGCCCCAGTCTTGCTGTTTATCTGCAATGACTGCCAGGGCAAGTGAGGACCAGCAAGACAATTCCTGCCTAGCACCTTCCTTGGAGGAGAGAGAGTGCAACGTTTCATTTTGCTTTTTGGAGTGCGAGATTTAGAAAAAGCACAGTGTCTGTTTGCAAGGGTAGGAAAGAGCAGAGCCCCAGTCTTGCTGTTTATCTGCAATGACTGCCAGGGCAAGTGAGGACCAGCAAGACAATTCCTGACTAGCACCTTCCTTGGAGGAGAGAGAGTGCAACGTTTCATTTTAGCATTTTGGCGCCCACGAGGGAGACAAACTGCTTTTGCTGTTTGCAAGGCTATGAAATAGCAGAGCCCCAGTCTTGCTGCTTATCTGCAATGACTGCCAGGGCAAGTGAGGACCAGCAAGACAATTCCTGCCTAGCACCTTCCTTGGAGGAGAGAGAGTGCAACGTTTCATTTTAGCATTTTGGCGCTCACAAGGGAGACAAACTGCTTTTGCTGTTTGCAAGGCTAGGATAGAGCAGAGCCCCAGTCTTGCTGTTTATCTGCAATGACTGCCAGGGCAAGTGAGGACCAGTAAGACAATTCCTGCCTAGCACCTTCCTTGGAGGAGAGAGAGTGCAACGTTTCATTTTGCTTTTTGGAGTGCGAGTTTGATAAAAAGAATAGTGTCTGTTTGCAAGGGTAGGAAAGAGCAGAGCCCGAGTCTTGCTGTTTATCTGCAATGACTGCCAGGGCAAGTGAGGACCAGCAAGACAATTCCTGCCTAGCACCTTCCTTGGAGGAGAGAGAGTGCAACGTTTCATTTTGGCATTTTGGCGCTCAGGAGCGAGACAAACTGCTTTGGCTGTTTGCAAGGCTAGGAAAGAGCGGAGGCCCAGTCTTGCTGCTTATCTGCAATGACTGCCAGGGCAAGTGAGGACCAGCAAGACAATTCCTGCCTAGCACCTTCCTTGGAGGAGAGAGAGTGCAACGTTTCATTTTAGCATTTTGGCGCTCACAAGGGAGACAAACTGCTTTTGCTGTTTGCAAGGCTAGGATAGAGCAGAGCCCCACTCTTGCTGTTTATCTGCAATGACTGCCAGGGCAAGTGAGGACCAGCAAGACAATTCCTGCCTAGCACCTTCCTTGGAGGAGAGAGAGTGCAACGTTTCATTTTGCTTTTTGGAGTGCGAGATTGAGAAAAAGCACAGTGTCTGTTTGCTAGGGTAGGAAAGAGCAGAGACCGAGTCTTGCTGTTTATCTGCAATGACTGCCAGGGCAAGTGAGGACCAGCAAGACAATTCCTTCCTAGCACCTTCCCTGGAGGAGAAAGAGTGCAACGTTTCATTTTAGCATATTGGCGGTTACAAGCAAGACGAACTTCTTTTGCTGTTTGCAAGGCTAGGAAATAGCAGAGCCCCAGTCTTGCTGCTTATCTGCAATGACTGCCAGGGCAAGTGAGGACCAGCAAGACAATTCCTGCCTAGCACCTTCCTTGGAGGAGAGAGAGTGCAACGTTTCATTTTAGCATTTTGGCAGTCACAAGCAAGACGAACTTCTTTTGCTGTTTGCAAGGGTAGGATAGAGCAGAGCCCCAGTCTTGCTGCTTATCTGCAATGACTGCCAGGGCAAGTGAGGACCAGCAAGACAATTCCTGCCTAGCACCTTCCTTGGAGGAGAGAGAGTGCAACGTTTCATTTTAGCATTTTGGCGCTCACGAGGGAGACAAACTGCTTTGGCTGTTTGCAAGGCTAGGAAAGAGCAGAGCCCCAGTCTTGCTGTTTATCTGCAATGACTGCCAGGGCAAGTGAGGACCAGCAAGACAATTCCTGCCTAGCACCTTCCTTGGAGGAGAGAGAGTGCAACGTTTCATTTTGCTTTTTGGAGTGCGAGATTTAGAAAAAGCACAGTGTCTGTTTGCAAGGGTACGAAAGAGCAGAGCCCCAGTCTTGCTGTTTATCTGCAATGACTGCCAGGGCAAGTGAGGACCAGCAAGACAATTCCTGACTAGCACCTTCCTTGGAGGAGAGAGAGTGCAACGTTTCATTTTAGCATTTTGGCGCCCACGAGGGACACAAACTGCTTTTGCTGTTTGCAAGGCTATGAAATAGCAGAGCCCCAGTCTTGCTGCTTATCTGCAATGACTGCCAGGGCAAGTGAGGACCAGCAAGACAATTCCTGCCTAGCACCTTCCTTGGAGGAGAGAGAGTGCAACGTTTCATTTTGCTTTTTGGAGTGCGAGTTTGATAAAAAGAATAGTGTCTGTTTGCAAGGGTAGGAAAGAGCAGAGCCCGAGTCTTGCTGTTTATCTGCAATGACTGCCAGGGCAAGTGAGGACCAGCAAGACAATTCCTGCCTAGCACCTTCCTTGGAGGAGAGAGAGTGCAACGTTTCATTTTGGCATTTTGGCGCTCAGGAGCGAGACAAACTGCTTTGGCTGTTTGCAAGGCTAGAAAAGAGCGGAGCCCCAGTCTTGCTGCTTATCTGCAATGACTGCCAGGGCAAGTGAGGACCAGCAAGACAATTCCTGCCTAGCACCTTCCTTGGAGGAGAGAGAGTGCAACGTTTCATTTTAGCATTTTGGCGCTCACGAGGGAGACAAACTGCTTTTGCTGTTTGCAAGGCTAGGATAGATCAGAGCCCCACTCTTGCTGTTTATCTGCAATGACTGCCAGGGCAAGTGAGGACCAGCAAGACAATTCCTGCCTAGCACCTTCCTTGGAGGAGAGAGAGTGCAACGTTTAATTTTAGCATTTTGGCGCTCACGAGGGAGACAAACTGCTTTGGCTGTTTGCAAGGCTAGGAAAGAGCAGAGCCCCAGTCTTGCTGTTTATCTGCAATGACTGCCAGGGCAAGTGAGGACCAGCAAGACAATTCCTGCCTAGCACCTTCCTTGGAGGAGAGAGAGTGCAACGTTTCATTTTGCTTTTTGGAGTGCGAGATTGAGAAAAAGCACAGTGTCTGTTTGCTAGGGTAGGAAAGAGCAGAGACCGAGTCTTGCTGTTTATCTGCAATGACTGCCAGGGCAAGTGAGGACCAGCAAGACAATTCCTTCCTAGCACCTTCCTTGGAGGAGAAAGAGTGCAACGTTTCATTTTAGCATTTTGGCGCTCACGAGGGAGACAAACTGCATTTGCTGTTTGCAAGGCTAGGATAGAGCAGAGCCCCAGTCTTGCTGTTTATCTGCAATGACTGCCAGGGCAAGTGAGGACCAGCAAGACAATTCCTGCCTAGCACCTTCCTTGGAGGAGAGAGAGTGCAACGTTTCATTTTGCTTTTTGGAGTGCGAGATTGAGAAAAAGAATAGTGTCTGTTTGCAAGGGTAGGAAAGAGCAGAGCCCGAGTCTTGCTGTTTATCTGCAATGACTCCCAGGGCAAGTGAGGACCAGCAAGACAATTCCTGCCTAGCACCTTCCTTGGAGGAGAGAGAGTGCAACGTTTCATTTTAGCATTTTGGCGGTCACAAGCAAGACGAACTTCTTTTGCTGTTTGCAAGGCTAGGAAAGAGCAGAGCCCCAGTCTTGCTGCTTATCTGCAATGACTGCCAGGGCAAGTGAGGACCAGCAAGACAATTCCTGCCTAGCACCTTCCTTGGAGGAGAGAGAGTCCAACGTTTCATTTTAGCATTTTGGCGCTCACGAGGGAGACAAACTGCTTTGGCTGTTTACAAGGCTAGGAAAGAGCAGAGCCCCAGTCTTGCTGTTTATCTGCAATGACTGCCAGGGCAAGTGAGGACCAGCAAGACAATTCCTGCCTAGCACCTTCCTTGGAGGAGAGAGAGTGCAACGTTTCATTTTGCTTTTTGGAGTGCGAGATTGAGAAAAAGCACAGTGTCTGTTTGCAAGGGTAGGAAAGAGCAGAGCCCCAGTCTTGCTGTTTATCTGCAATGACTGCCAGGGCAAGTGAGGACCAGCAAGACAATTCCTGACTAGCACCTTCCTTGGAGGAGAGAGAGTGCAACGTTTCATTTTAGCATTTTGGCGCTCACGAGGGAGACAAACTGCTTTTGCTGTTTGCAAGGCTATGAAATAGCAGAGCCCCAGTCTTGCTGCTTATCTGCAATGACTGCCAGGGCAAGTGAGGACCAGCAAGACAATTCCTGCCTAGCACCTTCCTTGGAGGAGAGAGAGTGCAACGTTTCATTTTAGCATTTTGGCGGTCACAAGCAAGACGAACTTCTTTTGCTGTTTGCAAGGCTAGGAAAGAGCAGAGCCCCAGTCTTGCTGCTTATCTGCAATGACTGCCAGGGCAAGTGAGGACCAGCAAGACAATTCCTGCCTAGCACCTTCCTTGGAGGAGAGAGAGTGCAACGTTTCATTTTAGCATTTTGGCGCTCACGAGGGAGACAAACTGCTTTGGCTGTTTGCCAGGCTAGGAAAGAGCAGAGCCCCAGTCTTGCTGTTTATCTGCAATGACTGCCAGCGCAAGTGAGGACCAGCAAGACAATTCCTGCCTAGCACCTTCCTTGGAGGAGAGAGAGTGTAACGTTTCATTTTAGCATTTTGGCGCTCACGAGGGAGACAAACTGCATTTGCTGTTTGCAAGGCTAGGATAGAGCAGAGCCCCAGTCTTGCTGTTTATCTGCAATGACTGCCAGGGCAAGTGAGGACCAGCAAGACAATTCCTGCCTAGCACCTTCCTTGGAGGAGAGAGAGTGCAACGTTTCATTTTGCTTTTTGGAGTGCGAGATTGAGAAAAAGAATAGTGTCTGTTTGCAAGGGTAGGAAAGAGCAGAGCCCGAGTCTTGCTGTTTATCTGCAATGACTCCCAGGGCAAGTGAGGACCAGCAAGACAATTCCTGCCTAGCACCTTCCTTGGAGGAGAGAGAGTGCAACGTTTCATTTTAGCATTTTGGCGGTCACAAGCAAGACGAACTTCTTTTGCTGTTTGCAAGGCTAGGAAAGAGCAGAGCCCCAGTCTTGCTGCTTATCTGCAATGACTGCCAGGGCAAGTGAGGACCAGCAAGACAATTCCTGCCTAGCACCTTCCTTGGAGGAGAGAGAGTCCAACGTTTCATTTTAGCATTTTGGCGCTCACGAGGGAGACAAACTGCTTTGGCTGTTTACAAGGCTAGGAAAGAGCAGAGCCCCAGTCTTGCTGTTTATCTGCAATGACTGCCAGGGCAAGTGAGGACCAGCAAGACAATTCCTGCCTAGCACCTTCCTTGGAGGAGAGAGAGTGCAACGTTTCATTTTGCTTTTTGGAGTGCGAGATTTAGAAAAAGCACAGTGTCTGTTTGCAAGGGTAGGAAAGAGCAGAGCCCCAGTCTTGCTGTTTATCTGCAATGACTGCCAGGGCAAGTGAGGACCAGCAAGACAATTCCTGACTAGCACCTTCCTTGGAGGAGAGAGAGTGCAACGTTTCATTTTAGCATTTTGGCGCTCACGAGGGAGACAAACTGCTTTTGCTGTTTGCAAGGCTATGAAATAGCAGAGCCCCAGTCTTGCTGTTTATCTGCAATGACTGCCAGGGCAAGTGAGGACCAGCAAGACAATTCCTGCCTAGCACCTTCCTTGGAGGAGAGAGAGTGCAACGTTTCATTTTAGCATTTTGGCAGTCACAAGCAAGACGAACTTCTTTTGCTGTTTGCAAGGGTAGGAAAGAGCAGAGCCCCAGTCTTGCTGCTTATCTGCAATGACTGCCAGGGCAAGTGAGGACCAGCAAGACAATTCCTGCCTAGCACCTTCCTTGGAGGAGAGAGAGTGCAACGTTTCATTTTAGCATTTTGGCGCTCACGAGGGAGACAAACTGCTTTGGCTGTTTGCAAGGCTAGGAAAGAGCAGAGCCCCAGTCTTGCTGTTTATCTGCAATGACTGCCAGGGCAAGTGAGGACCAGCAAGACAATTCCTGCCTAGCACCTTCCTTGGAGGAGAGAGAGTGCAACGTTTCATTTTGCTTTTTGGAGTGCGAGATTTAGAAAAAGCACAGTGTCTGTTTGCAAGGGTACGAAAGAGCAGAGCCCCAGTCTTGCTGTTTATCTGCAATGACTGCCAGGGCAAGTGAGGACCAGCAAGACAATTCCTGACTAGCACCTTCCTTGGAGGAGAGAGAGTGCAACGTTTCATTTTAGCATTTTGGCGCCCACGAGGGACACAAACTGCTTTTGCTGTTTGCAAGGCTATGAAATAGCAGAGCCCCAGTCTTGCTGCTTATCTGCAATGACTGCCAGGGCAAGTGAGGACCAGCAAGACAATTCCTGCCTAGCACCTTCCTTGGAGGAGAGAGAGTGCAACGTTTCATTTTAGCATTTTGGCGCTCACAAGGGAGACAAACTGCTTTTGCTGTTTGCAAGGCTAGGATAGAGCAGAGCCCCAGTCTTGCTGTTTATCTGCAATGACTGCCAGGGCAAGTGAGGACCAGCAAGACAATTCCTGCCTAGCACCTTCCTTGGAGGAGAGAGAGTGCAACGTTTCATTTTGCTTTTTGGAGTGCGAGTTTGATAAAAAGAATAGTGTCTGTTTGCAAGGGTAGGAAAGAGCAGAGCCCGAGTCTTGCTGTTTATCTGCAATGACTGCCAGGGCAAGTGAGGACCAGCAAGACAATTCCTGCCTAGCACCTTCCTTGGAGGAGAGAGAGTGCAACGTTTCATTTTGCTTTTTGGAGTGCGAGATTTAGAAAAAGCACAGTGTCTGTTTGCAAGGGTAGGAAAGAGCAGAGCCCCAGTCTTGCTGTTTATCTGCAATGACTGCCAGGGCAAGTGAGGACCAGCAAGACAATTCCTGCCTAGCACCTTCCTTGGAGGAGAGAGAGTGCAACGTTTCATTTTGGCATTTTGGCGCTCAGGAGCGAGACAAACTGCTTTGGCTGTTTGCAAGGCTAGAAAAGAGCGGAGCCCCAGTCTTGCTGCTTATCTGCAATGACTGCCAGGGCAAGTGAGGACCAGCAAGACAATTCCTGCCTAGCACCTTCCTTGGAGGAGAGAGAGTGCAACGTTTCATTTTAGCATTTTGGCGCTCACAAGGGAGACAAACTGCTTTTGCTGTTTGCAAGGCTAGGATAGATCAGAGCCCCACTCTTGCTGTTTATCTGCAATGACTGCCAGGGCAAGTGAGGACCAGCAAGACAATTCCTGCCTAGCACCTTCCTTGGAGGAGAGAGAGTGCAACGTTTCATTTTAGCATTTTGGCGCTCACGAGGGAGACAAACTGCTTTGGCTGTTTGCAAGGCTAGGAAAGAGCAGAGCCCCAGTCTTGCTGTTTATCTGCAATGACTGCCAGGGCAAGTGAGGACCAGCAAGACAATTCCTGCCTAGCACCTTCCTTGGAGGAGAGAGAGTGCAACGTTTCATTTTGCTTTTTGGAGTGCGAGATTGAGAAAAAGCACAGTGTCTGTTTGCTAGGGTAGGAAAGAGCAGAGACCGAGTCTTGCTGTTTATCTGCAATGACTGCCAGGGCAAGTGAGGACCAGCAAGACAATTCCTTCCTAGCACCTTCCTTGGAGGAGAAAGAGTGCAACGTTTCATTTTAGCATTTTGGCGCTCACGAGGGAGACAAACTTCTTTGGCTGTTTGCAAGGCTAGGAAAGAGCAGAGCCCCAGTCTTGCTGTTTATCTGCAGTGACTGCCAGGGCAAGTGAGGACCAGCAAGACAATTCCTGCCTAGCACCTTCCTTGGAGGAGAGAGAGTGCAACGTTTCATTTTGCTTTTTGGAGTGCGAGATTGAGAAAAAGCACAGTGTCTGTTTGCAAGGGTAGGAAAGAGCAGAGACCGAGTCTTGCTGTTTATCTGCAATGACTGCCAGGGCAAGTGAGGACCAGCAAGACAATTCCTGCCTAGCACCTTCCTTGGAGGAGAGAGAGTGCAACGTTTCATTTTAGCATATTGGCGGTTACAAGCAAGACGAACTTCTTTTGCTGTTTGCAAGGCTAGGAAAGAGCAGAGCCCCAGTCTTGCTGCTTATCTGCAATGACTGCCAGGGCAAGTGAGGACCAGCAAGACAATTCCTGCCTAGCACCTTCCTTGGAGGAGAGAGAGTGCAACGTTTCATTTTAGCATTTTGGCGCTCACGAGGGAGACAAACTGCTTTGGCTGTTTGCAAGGCTAGGAAAGAGCAGAGCCCCAGTCTTGCTGCTTATCTGCAATGACTGCCAGGGCAAGTGAGGACCAGCAAGACAATTCCTGCCTAGCACCTTCCTTGGAGGAGAGAGAGTGCAACGTTTCATTTTAGCATTTTGGCGCTCACGAGGGAGACAAACTGCTTTGGCTGTTTGCAAGGCTAGGAAAGAGCAGAGCCCCAGTCTTGCTGTTTATCTGCAATGACTGCCAGGGCAAGTGAGGACCAGCAAGACAATTCCTGCCTAGCACCTTCCTTGGAGGAGAGAGAGTGCAACGTTTCATTTTAGCATTTTGGCGCTCACGAGCGAGACAAACTTCTTTTGCTGTTTGCAAGGCTAGGAAAGAGCAGAGCCCCAGTCTTGCTGTTTATCTGCAATGACTGCCAGGGCAAGTGAGGACCAGCAAGACAATTCCTGACTAGCACCTTCCTTGGAGGAGAGAGAGTGCAACGTTTCATTTTAGCGTTTTGGCGCTCACGAGGGAGACAAACTGCTTTTGCTGTTTGCAAGGCTAGGATAGAGCAGAGCCCCAGTCTTGCTGCTTATCTGCAATGACTGCCAGGGCAAGTGAGGACCAGCAAGACAATTCCTGCCTAGCACCTTCCTTGGAGGAGAGAGAGTGCAACGTTTCATTTTAGCATTTTGGCGCTCACGAGGGAGACAAACTGCTTTTGCTGTTTGCAAGGCTAGGATAGAGCAGAGCCCCAGTCTTGCTGCTTATCTGCAATGACTGCCAGGGCAAGTGAGGACCAGCAAGACAATTCCTGCCTAGCACCTTCCTTGGAGGAGAGAGAGTGCAACGTTTCATTTTAGCATTTTGGCGCTCACGAGGGAGACAAACTGCTTTGGCTGTTTGCAAGGCTAGGAAAGAGCAGAGCCCCAGTCTTGCTGTTTATCTGCAATGACTGCCAGGGCAAGTGAGGACCAGCAAGACAATTCCTGCCTAGCACCTTCCTTGGAGGAGAGAGAGTGCAACGTTTCATTTTGCTTTTTGGAGTGCGAGATTTAGAAAAAGCACAGTGTCTGTTTGCAAGGGTAGGAAAGAGCAGAGCCCCAGTCTTGCTGTTTATCTGCAATGACTGCCAGGGCAAGTGAGGACCAGCAAGACAATTCCTGCCTAGCACCTTCCTTGGAGGAGAGAGAGTGCAACGTTTCATTTTAGCATTTTGGCGCCCACGAGAGAGACAAAATGCTTTTGCTGTTTGCAAGGCTATGAAATAGCAGTGCCCCAGTCTTGCTGCTTATCTGCAATGACTGCCAGGGCAAGTGAGGACCAGCAAGACAATTCCTGCCTAGCACCTTCCTTGGAGGAGAGAGAGTGCAATGTTTCATTTTAGCATTTTGGCGCTCACAAGGGAGACAAACTGCTTTTGCTGTTTGCAAGGCTAGGATAGAGCAGAGCCCCAGTCTTGCTGTTTATCTGCAATGACTGCCAGGGCAAGTGAGGACCAGCAAGACAATTCCTGCCTAGCACCTTCCTTGGAGGAGAGAGAGTGCAACGTTTCATTTTGCTTTTTGGAGTGCGAGTTTGATAAAAAGAATAGTGTCTGTTTGCAAGGGTAGGAAAGAGCAGAGCCCGAGTCTTGCTGTTTATCTGCAATGACTGCCAGGGCAAGTGAGGACCAGCAAGACAATTCCTGCCTAGCACCTTCCTTGGAGGAGAGAGAGTGCAACGTTTCATTTTGGCATTTTGGCGCACAGGAGCGAGACAAACTGCTTTGGCTGTTTGCAAGGCTAGGATAGAGCAGAGCCCCAGTCTTGCTGTTTATCTGCAATGACTGCCAGGGCAAGTGAGGACCAGCAAGACAATTCCTGCCTAGCACCTTCCTTGGAGGAGAGAGATTGCAACGTTTCATTTTGCTTTTTGGAGTGCGAGATTGAGAAAAAGCACAGTGTCTGTTTGCTAGGGTAGGAAAGAGCAGAGACCGAGTCATGCTGTTTATCTGCAATGACTGCCAGGGCAAGTGAGGACCAGCAAGACAATTCCTTCCTAGCACCTTCCTTGGAGGAGAAAGAGTGCAACGTTTCATTTTAGCATTTTGGCGCTCACGAGGGAGACAAACTTCTTTGGCTGTTTGCAAGGCTAGGAAAGAGCAGAGCCCCAGTCTTGCTGTTTATCTGCAGTGACTGCCAGGGCAAGTGAGGACCAGCAAGACAATTCCTGCCTAGCACCTTCCTTGGAGGAGAGAGAGTGCAACGTTTCATTTTGCTTTTTGGAGTTCGAGATTGAGAAAAAGCACAGTGTCTGTTTGCAAGGGTAGGAAAGAGCAGAGCCCCAGTCTTGCTGTTTATCTGCAATGACTGCCAGGGCAAGTGAGGACCAGCAAGACAATTCCTGCCTAGCACCTTTCTTGGAGGAGAGAGAGTGCAACGTTTCATTTTGCTTTTTGGAGTGCGAGATTTAGAAAAAGCACAGTGTCTGTTTGCAAGGGTAGGAAAGAGCAGAGCCCCAGTCTTGCTGTTTATCTGCAATGACTGCCAGGGCAAGTGAGGACCAGCAAGACAATTCCTGACTAGCACCTTCCTTGGAGGAGAGAGAGTGCAACGTTTCATTTTAGCATTTTGGCGCCCACGAGGGAGACAAACTGCTTTTGCTGTTTGCAAGGCTATGAAATAGCAGAGCCCCAGTCTTGCTGCTTATCTGCAATGACTGCCAGGGCAAGTGAGGACCAGCAAGACAATTCCTGCCTAGCACCTTCCTTGGAGGAGAGAGAGTGCAACGTTTCATTTTAGCATTTTGGCGCTCACAAGGGAGACAAACTGCTTTTGCTGTTTGCAAGGCTAGGATAGAGCAGAGCCCCAGTCTTGCTGTTTATCTGCAATGACTGCCAGGGCAAGTGAGGACCAGTAAGACAATTCCTGCCTAGCACCTTCCTTGGAGGAGAGAGAGTGCAACGTTTCATTTTGCTTTTTGGAGTGCGAGTTTGATAAAAAGAATAGTGTCTGTTTGCAAGGGTAGGAAAGAGCAGAGCCCGAGTCTTGCTGTTTATCTGCAATGACTGCCAGGGCAAGTGAGGACCAGCAAGACAATTCCTGCCTAGCACCTTCCTTGGAGGAGAGAGAGTGCAACGTTTCATTTTGGCATTTTGGCGCTCAGGAGCGAGACAAACTGCTTTGGCTGTTTGCAAGGCTAGGAAAGAGCGGAGGCCCAGTCTTGCTGCTTATCTGCAATGACTGCCAGGGCAAGTGAGGACCAGCAAGACAATTCCTGCCTAGCACCTTCCTTGGAGGAGAGAGAGTGCAACGTTTCATTTTAGCATTTTGGCGCTCACGAGGGAGACAAACTGCTTTTGCTGTTTGCAAGGCTAGGATAGAGCAGAGCCCCACTCTTGCTGTTTATCTGCAATGACTGCCAGGGCAAGTGAGGACCAGCAAGACAATTCCTGCCTAGCACCTTCCTTGGAGGAGAGAGAGTGCAACGTTTCATTTTGCTTTTTGGAGTGCGAGATTGAGAAAAAGCACAGTGTCTGTTTGCTAGGGTAGGAAAGAGCAGAGACCGAGTCTTGCTGTTTATCTGCAATGACTGCCAGGGCAAGTGAGGACCAGCAAGACAATTCCTTCCTAGCACCTTCCCTGGAGGAGAAAGAGTGCAACGTTTCATTTTAGCATTTTGGCGCTCACGAGGGAGACAAACTGCTTTTGCTGTTTGCAAGGCTAGGATAGAGCAGAGCCCCAGTCTTGCTGCTTATCTGCAATGACTGCCAGGGCAAGTGAGGACCAGCAAGACAATTCCTGCCTAGCACCTTCCTTGGAGGAGAGAGAGTGCAACGTTTCATTTTAGCATTTTGGCGCTCACGAGGGAGACAAACTGCTTTGGCTGTTTGCAAGGCTAGGAAAGAGCAGAGCCCCAGTCTTGCTGTTTATCTGCAATGACTGCCAGGGCAAGTGAGGACCAGCAAGACAATTCCTGCCTAGCACCTTCCTTGGAGGAGAGAGAGTGCAACGTTTCATTTTGCTTTTTGGAGTGCGAGATTTAGAAAAAGCACAGTGTCTGTTTGCAAGGGTAGGAAAGAGCAGAGCCCCAGTCTTGCTGTTTATCTGCAATGACTGCCAGGGCAAGTGAGGACCAGCAAGACAATTCCTGCCTAGCACCTTCCTTGGAGGAGAGAGAGTGCAACGTTTCATTTTAGCATTTTGGCGCCCACGAGAGAGACAAAATGCTTTTGCTGTTTGCAAGGCTATGAAATAGCAGTGCCCCAGTCTTGCTGCTTATCTGCAATGACTGCCAGGGCAAGTGAGGACCAGCAAGACAATTCCTGCCTAGCACCTTCCTTGGAGGAGAGAGAGTGCAATGTTTCATTTTAGCATTTTGGCGCTCACAAGGGAGACAAACTGCTTTTGCTGTTTGCAAGGCTAGGATAGAGCAGAGCCCCAGTCTTGCTGTTTATCTGCAATGACTGCCAGGGCAAGTGAGGACCAGCAAGACAATTCCTGCCTAGCACCTTCCTTGGAGGAGAGAGAGTGCAACGTTTCATTTTGCTTTTTGGAGTGCGAGTTTGATAAAAAGAATAGTGTCTGTTTGCAAGGGTAGGAAAGAGCAGAGCCCGAGTCTTGCTGTTTATCTGCAATGACTGCCAGGGCAAGTGAGGACCAGCAAGACAATTCCTGCCTAGCACCTTCCTTGGAGGAGAGAGAGTGCAACGTTTCATTTTGGCATTTTGGCGCACAGGAGCGAGACAAACTGCTTTGGCTGTTTGCAAGGCTAGGATAGAGCAGAGCCCCAGTCTTGCTGTTTATCTGCAATGACTGCCAGGGCAAGTGAGGACCAGCAAGACAATTCCTGCCTAGCACCTTCCTTGGAGGAGAGAGATTGCAACGTTTCATTTTGCTTTTTGGAGTGCGAGATTGAGAAAAAGCACAGTGTCTGTTTGCTAGGGTAGGAAAGAGCAGAGACCGAGTCATGCTGTTTATCTGCAATGACTGCCAGGGCAAGTGAGGACCAGCAAGACAATTCCTTCCTATCACCTTCCTTGGAGGAGAAAGAGTGCAACGTTTCATTTTAGCATTTTGGCGCTCACGAGGGAGACAAACTTCTTTGGCTGTTTGCAAGGCTAGGAAAGAGCAGAGCCCCAGTCTTGCTGTTTATCTGCAGTGACTGCCAGGGCAAGTGAGGACCAGCAAGACAATTCCTGCCTAGCACCTTCCTTGGAGGAGAGAGAGTGCAACGTTTCATTTTGCTTTTTGGAGTTCGAGATTGAGAAAAAGCACAGTGTCTGTTTGCAAGGGTAGGAAAGAGCAGAGCCCCAGTCTTGCTGTTTATCTGCAATGACTGCCAGGGCAAGTGAGGACCAGCAAGACAATTCCTGCCTAGCACCTTTCTTGGAGGAGAGAGAGTGCAACGTTTCATTTTGCTTTTTGGAGTGCGAGATTTAGAAAAAGCACAGTGTCTGTTTGCAAGGGTAGGAAAGAGCAGAGCCCCAGTCTTGCTGTTTATCTGCAATGACTGCCAGGGCAAGTGAGGACCAGCAAGACAATTCCTGACTAGCACCTTCCTTGGAGGAGAGAGAGTGCAACGTTTCATTTTAGCATTTTGGCGCCCACGAGGGAGACAAACTGCTTTTGCTGTTTGCAAGGCTATGAAATAGCAGAGCCCCAGTCTTGCTGCTTATCTGCAATGACTGCCAGGGCAAGTGAGGACCAGCAAGACAATTCCTGCCTAGCACCTTCCTTGGAGGAGAGAGAGTGCAACGTTTCATTTTAGCATTTTGGCGCTCACAAGGGAGACAAACTGCTTTTGCTGTTTGCAAGGCTAGGATAGAGCAGAGCCCCAGTCTTGCTGTTTATCTGCAATGACTGCCAGGGCAAGTGAGGACCAGTAAGACAATTCCTGCCTAGCACCTTCCTTGGAGGAGAGAGAGTGCAACGTTTCATTTTGCTTTTTGGAGTGCGAGTTTGATAAAAAGAATAGTGTCTGTTTGCAAGGGTAGGAAAGAGCAGAGCCCGAGTCTTGCTGTTTATCTGCAATGACTGCCAGGGCAAGTGAGGACCAGCAAGACAATTCCTGCCTAGCACCTTCCTTGGAGGAGAGAGAGTGCAACGTTTCATTTTGGCATTTTGGCGCTCAGGAGCGAGACAAACTGCTTTGGCTGTTTGCAAGGCTAGGAAAGAGCGGAGGCCCAGTCTTGCTGCTTATCTGCAATGACTGCCAGGGCAAGTGAGGACCAGCAAGACAATTCCTGCCTAGCACCTTCCTTGGAGGAGAGAGAGTGCAACGTTTCATTTTAGCATTTTGGCGCTCACGAGGGAGACAAACTGCTTTTGCTGTTTGCAAGGCTAGGATAGAGCAGAGCCCCACTCTTGCTGTTTATCTGCAATGACTGCCAGGGCAAGTGAGGACCAGCAAGACAATTCCTGCCTAGCACCTTCCTTGGAGGAGAGAGAGTGCAACGTTTCATTTTGCTTTTTGGAGTGCGAGATTGAGAAAAAGCACAGTGTCTGTTTGCTAGGGTAGGAAAGAGCAGAGACCGAGTCTTGCTGTTTATCTGCAATGACTGCCAGGGCAAGTGAGGACCAGCAAGACAATTCCTTCCTAGCACCTTCCCTGGAGGAGAAAGAGTGCAACGTTTCATTTTAGCATATTGGCGGTTACAAGCAAGACGAACTTCTTTTGCTGTTTGCAAGGCTAGGAAATAGCAGAGCCCCAGTCTTGCTGCTTATCTGCAATGACTGCCAGGGCAAGTGAGGACCAGCAAGACAATTCCTGCCTAGCACCTTCCTTGGAGGAGAGAGAGTGCAACGTTTCATTTTAGCATTTTGGCGCTCACAAGGGAGACAAACTGCTTTTGCTGTTTGCAAGGCTAGGATAGAGCAGAGCCCCAGTCTTGCTGTTTATCTGCAATGACTGCCAGGGCAAGTGAGGACCAGCAAGACAATTCCTGCCTAGCACCTTCCTTGGAGGAGAGAGAGTCCAACGTTTCATTTTAGCATTTTGGCGCCCACGAGGGAGACAAACTGCTTTTGCTGTTTGCAAGGCTATGAAATAGCAGAGCCCCAGTCTTGCTGCTTATCTGCAATGACTGCCAGGGCAAGTGAGGACCAGCAAGACAATTCCTGCCTAGCACCTTCCTTGGAGGAGAGAGAGTGCAACGTTTCATTTTAGCATTTTGGCGCTCACAAGGGAGACAAACTGCTTTTGCTGTTTGCAAGGCTAGGATAGAGCAGAGCCCCAGTCTTGCTGTTTATCTGCAATGACTGCCAGGGCAAGTGAGGACCAGTAAGACAATTCCTGCCTAGCACCTTCCTTGGAGGAGAGAGAGTGCAACGTTTCATTTTGCTTTTTGGAGTGCGAGTTTGATAAAAAGAATAGTGTCTGTTTGCAAGGGTAGGAAAGAGCAGAGCCCGAGTCTTGCTGTTTATCTGCAATGACTGCCAGGGCAAGTGAGGACCAGCAAGACAATTCCTTCCTATCACCTTCCTTGGAGGAGAAAGAGTGCAACGTTTCATTTTAGCATTTTGGCGCTCACGAGGGAGACAAACTTCTTTGGCTGTTTGCAAGGCTAGGAAAGAGCAGAGCCCCAGTCTTGCTGTTTATCTGCAGTGACTGCCAGGGCAAGTGAGGACCAGCAAGACAATTCCTGCCTAGCACCTTCCTTGGAGGAGAGAGAGTGCAACGTTTCATTTTGCTTTTTGGAGTTCGAGATTGAGAAAAAGCACAGTGTCTGTTTGCAAGGGTAGGAAAGAGCAGAGCCCCAGTCTTGCTGTTTATCTGCAATGACTGCCAGGGCAAGTGAGGACCAGCAAGACAATTCCTGCCTAGCACCTTTCTTGGAGGAGAGAGAGTGCAACGTTTCATTTTGCTTTTTGGAGTGCGAGATTTAGAAAAAGCACAGTGTCTGTTTGCAAGGGTAGGAAAGAGCAGAGCCCCAGTCTTGCTGTTTATCTGCAATGACTGCCAGGGCAAGTGAGGACCAGCAAGACAATTCCTGACTAGCACCTTCCTTGGAGGAGAGAGAGTGCAACGTTTCATTTTAGCATTTTGGCGCCCACGAGGGAGACAAACTGCTTTTGCTGTTTGCAAGGCTATGAAATAGCAGAGCCCCAGTCTTGCTGCTTATCTGCAATGACTGCCAGGGCAAGTGAGGACCAGCAAGACAATTCCTGCCTAGCACCTTCCTTGGAGGAGAGAGAGTGCAACGTTTCATTTTAGCATTTTGGCGCTCACAAGGGAGACAAACTGCTTTTGCTGTTTGCAAGGCTAGGATAGAGCAGAGCCCCAGTCTTGCTGTTTATCTGCAATGACTGCCAGGGCAAGTGAGGACCAGTAAGACAATTCCTGCCTAGCACCTTCCTTGGAGGAGAGAGAGTGCAACGTTTCATTTTGCTTTTTGGAGTGCGAGTTTGATAAAAAGAATAGTGTCTGTTTGCAAGGGTAGGAAAGAGCAGAGCCCGAGTCTTGCTGTTTATCTGCAATGACTGCCAGGGCAAGTGAGGACCAGCAAGACAATTCCTGCCTAGCACCTTCCTTGGAGGAGAGAGAGTGCAACGTTTCATTTTGGCATTTTGGCGCTCAGGAGCGAGACAAACTGCTTTGGCTGTTTGCAAGGCTAGGAAAGAGCGGAGGCCCAGTCTTGCTGCTTATCTGCAATGACTGCCAGGGCAAGTGAGGACCAGCAAGACAATTCCTGCCTAGCACCTTCCTTGGAGGAGAGAGAGTGCAACGTTTCATTTTAGCATTTTGGCGCTCACGAGGGAGACAAACTGCTTTTGCTGTTTGCAAGGCTAGGATAGAGCAGAGCCCCACTCTTGCTGTTTATCTGCAATGACTGCCAGGGCAAGTGAGGACCAGCAAGACAATTCCTGCCTAGCACCTTCCTTGGAGGAGAGAGAGTGCAACGTTTCATTTTGCTTTTTGGAGTGCGAGATTGAGAAAAAGCACAGTGTCTGTTTGCTAGGGTAGGAAAGAGCAGAGACCGAGTCTTGCTGTTTATCTGCAATGACTGCCAGGGCAAGTGAGGACCAGCAAGACAATTCCTTCCTAGCACCTTCCCTGGAGGAGAAAGAGTGCAACGTTTCATTTTAGCATATTGGCGGTTACAAGCAAGACGAACTTCTTTTGCTGTTTGCAAGGCTAGGAAATAGCAGAGCCCCAGTCTTGCTGCTTATCTGCAATGACTGCCAGGGCAAGTGAGGACCAGCAAGACAATTCCTGCCTAGCACCTTCCTTGGAGGAGAGAGAGTGCAACGTTTCATTTTAGCATTTTGGCGCTCACAAGGGAGACAAACTGCTTTTGCTGTTTGCAAGGCTAGGATAGAGCAGAGCCCCAGTCTTGCTGTTTATCTGCAATGACTGCCAGGGCAAGTGAGGACCAGCAAGACAATTCCTGCCTAGCACCTTCCTTGGAGGAGAGAGAGTCCAACGTTTCATTTTAGCATTTTGGCGCCCACGAGGGAGACAAACTGCTTTTGCTGTTTGCAAGGCTATGAAATAGCAGAGCCCCAGTCTTGCTGCTTATCTGCAATGACTGCCAGGGCAAGTGAGGACCAGCAAGACAATTCCTGCCTAGCACCTTCCTTGGAGGAGAGAGAGTGCAACGTTTCATTTTAGCATTTTGGCGCTCACAAGGGAGACAAACTGCTTTTGCTGTTTGCAAGGCTAGGATAGAGCAGAGCCCCAGTCTTGCTGTTTATCTGCAATGACTGCCAGGGCAAGTGAGGACCAGTAAGACAATTCCTGCCTAGCACCTTCCTTGGAGGAGAGAGAGTGCAACGTTTCATTTTGCTTTTTGGAGTGCGAGTTTGATAAAAAGAATAGTGTCTGTTTGCAAGGGTAGGAAAGAGCAGAGCCCGAGTCTTGCTGTTTATCTGCAATGACTGCCAGGGCAAGTGAGGACCAGCAAGACAATTCCTGCCTAGCACCTTCCTTGGAGGAGAGAGAGTGCAACGTTTCATTTTGGCATTTTGGCGCTCAGGAGCGAGACAAACTGCTTTGGCTGTTTGCAAGGCTAGGAAAGAGCGGAGGCCCAGTCTTGCTGCTTATCTGCAATGACTGCCAGGGCAAGTGAGGACCAGCAAGACAATTCCTGCCTAGCACCTTCCTTGGAGGAGAGAGAGTGCAACGTTTCATTTTAGCATTTTGGCGCTCACAAGGGAGACAAACTGCTTTTGCTGTTTGCAAGGCTAGGATAGAGCAGAGCCCCACTCTTGCTGTTTATCTGCAATGACTGCCAGGGCAAGTGAGGACCAGCAAGACAATTCCTGCCTAGCACCTTCCTTGGAGGAGAGAGAGTGCAACGTTTCATTTTGCTTTTTGGAGTGCGAGATTGAGAAAAAGCACAGTGTCTGTTTGCTAGGGTAGGAAAGAGCAGAGACCGAGTCTTGCTGTTTATCTGCAATGACTGCCAGGGCAAGTGAGGACCAGCAAGACAATTCCTTCCTAGCACCTTCCTTGGAGGAGAGAGAGTGCAACGTTTCATTTTAGCATATTGGCGGTTACAAGCAAGACGAACTTCTTTTGCTGTTTGCAAGGCTAGGAAATAGCAGAGCCCCAGTCTTGCTGCTTATCTGCAATGACTGCCAGGGCAAGTGAGGACCAGCAAGACAATTCCTGCCTAGCACCTTCCTTGGAGGAGAGAGAGTGCAACGTTTCATTTTAGCATTTTGGCGCTCACAAGGGAGACAAACTGCTTTTGCTGTTTGCAAGGCTAGGATAGAGCAGAGCCCCAGTCTTGCTGTTTATCTGCAATGACTGCCAGGGCAAGTGAGGACCAGCAAGACAATTCCTGCCTAGCACCTTCCTTGGAGGAGAGAGAGTGCAACGTTTCATTTTGCTTTTTGGAGTGCGAGTTTGATAAAAAGAATAGTGTCTGTTTGCAAGGGTAGGAAAGAGCAGAGCCCGAGTCTTGCTGTTTATCTGCAATGACTGCCAGGGCAAGTGAGGACCAGCAAGACAATTCCTGCCTAGCACCTTCCTTGGAGGAGAGAGAGTGCAACGTTTCATTTTGGCATTTTGGCGCTCAGGAGCGAGACAAACTGCTTTGGCTGTTTGCAAGGCTAGGAAAGAGCGGAGCCCCAGTCTTGCTGCTTATCTGCAATGACTGCCAGGGCAAGTGAGGACCAGCAAGACAATTCCTGCCTAGCACCTTCCTTGGAGGAGAGAGAGTGCAACGTTTCATTTTAGCATTTTGGCGCTCACGAAGGAGACAAACTGCTTTGGCTGTTTGCAAGGCTAGGAAAGAGCAGAGCCCCAGTCTTGCTGTTTATCTGCAATGACTGCCAGGGCAAGTGAGGACCAGCAAGACAATTCCTGCCTAGCACCTTCCTTGGAGGAGAGAGAGTGCAACGTTTCATTTTGCTTTTTGGAGTGCGAGATTGAGAAAAAGCACAGTGTCTGTTTGCTAGGGTAGGAAAGAGCAGAGACCGAGTCTTGCTGTTTATCTGCAATGACTGCCAGGGCAAGTGAGGACCAGCAAGACAATTCCTTCCTAGCACCTTCCTTGGAGGAGAAAGAGTGCAACGTTTCATTTTAGCATTTTGGCGCTCACGAGGGAGACAAACTTCTTTGGCTGTTTGCAAGGCTAGGAAAGAGCAGAGCCCCAGTCTTGCTGTTTATCTGCAGTGACTGCCAGGGCAAGTGAGGACCAGCAAGACAATTCCTGCCTAGCACCTTCCTTGGAGGAGAGAGAGTGCAACGTTTCATTTTGCTTTTTGGAGTGCGAGATTGAGAAAAAGCACAGTGTCTGTTTGCAAGGGTAGGAAAGAGCAGAGACCGAGTCTTGCTGTTTATCTGCAATGACTGCCAGGGCAAGTGAGGACCAGCAAGACAATTCCTGCCTAGCACCTTCCTTGGAGGAGAGAGAGTGCAACGTTTCATTTTAGCATATTGGCGGTTACAAGCAAGACGAACTTCTTTTGCTGTTTGCAAGGCTAGGAAAGAGCAGAGCCCCAGTCTTGCTGCTTATCTGCAATGACTGCCAGGGCAAGTGAGGACCAGCAAGACAATTCCTGCCTAGCACCTTCCTTGGAGGAGAGAGAGTGCAACGTTTCATTTTAGCATTTTGGCGCTCACGAGGGAGACAAACTGCTTTGGCTGTTTGCAAGGCTAGGAAAGAGCAGAGCCCCAGTCTTGCTGCTTATCTGCAATGACTGCCAGGGCAAGTGAGGACCAGCAAGACAATTCCTGCCTAGCACCTTCCTTGGAGGAGAGAGAGTGCAACGTTTCATTTTAGCATTTTGGCGCTCACGAGGGAGACAAACTGCTTTGGCTGTTTGCAAGGCTAGGAAAGAGCAGAGCCCCAGTCTTGCTGTTTATCTGCAATGACTGCCAGGGCAAGTGAGGACCAGCAAGACAATTCCTGCCTAGCACCTTCCTTGGAGGAGAGAGAGTGCAACGTTTCATTTTAGCATTTTGGCGCTCACGAGGGAGACAAACTGCTTTGGCTGTTTGCAAGGCTAGGAAAGAGCAGAGCCCCAGTCTTGCTGTTTATCTGCAATGACTGCCAGGGCAAGTGAGGACCAGCAAGACAATTCCTGCCTAGCACCTTCCTTGGAGGAGAGAGAGTGCAACGTTTCATTTTGCTTTTTGGAGTGCGAGATTTAGAAAAAGCACAGTGTCTGTTTGCAAGGGTAGGAAAGAGCAGAGCCCCAGTCTTGCTGTTTATCTGCAATGACTGCCAGGGCAAGTGAGGACCAGCAAGACAATTCCTGACTAGCACCTTCCTTGGAGGAGAGAGAGTGCAACGTTTCATTTTAGCATTTTGGCGCCCACGAGAGAGACAAAATGCTTTTGCTGTTTGCAAGGCTATGAAATAGCAGTGCCCCAGTCTTGCTGCTTATCTGCAATGACTGCCAGGGCAAGTGAGGACCAGCAAGACAATTCCTGCCTAGCACCTTCCTTGGAGGAGAGAGAGTGCAATGTTTCATTTTAGCATTTTGGCGCTCACAAGGGAGACAAACTGCTTTTGCTGTTTGCAAGGCTAGGATAGAGCAGAGCCCCAGTCTTGCTGTTTATCTGCAATGACTGCCAGGGCAAGTGAGGACCAGCAAGACAATTCCTGCCTAGCACCTTCCTTGGAGGAGAGAGAGTGCAACGTTTCATTTTGCTTTTTGGAGTGCGAGTTTGATAAAAAGAATAGTGTCTGTTTGCAAGGGTAGGAAAGAGCAGAGCCCGAGTCTTGCTGTTTATCTGCAATGACTGCCAGGGCAAGTGAGGACCAGCAAGACAATTCCTGCCTAGCACCTTCCTTGGAGGAGAGAGAGTGCAACGTTTCATTTTGGCATTCTGGCGCACAGGAGCGAGACAAACTGCTTTGGCTGTTTGCAAGGCTAGGATAGAGCAGAGCCCCAGTCTTGCTGTTTATCTGCAATGACTGCCAGGGCAAGTGAGGACCAGCAAGACAATTCCTGCCTAGCACCTTCCTTGGAGGAGAGAGAGTGCAACGTTTCATTTTGCTTTTTGGAGTGCGAGATTGAGAAAAAGCACAGTGTCTGTTTGCAAGGGTAGGAAAGAGCAGAGCCCCAGTCTTGCTGTTTATCTGCAATGACTGCCAGGGCAAGTGAGGACCAGCAAGACAATTCCTGCCTAGCACCTTCCTTGGAGGAGAGAGAGTGCAACGTTTCATTTTGCTTTTTGGAGTGCGAGATTTAGAAAAAGCACAGTGTCTGTTTGCAAGGGTAGGAAAGAGCAGAGCCCCAGTCTTGCTGTTTATCTGCAATGACTGCCAGGGCAAGTGAGGACCAGCAAGACAATTCCTGACTAGCACCTTCCTTGGAGGAGAGAGAGTGCAACGTTTCATTTTAGCATTTTGGCGCCCACGAGGGAGACAAACTGCTTTTGCTGTTTGCAAGGCTATGAAATAGCAGAGCCCCAGTCTTGCTGCTTATCTGCAATGACTGCCAGGGCAAGTGAGGACCAGCAAGACAATTCCTGCCTAGCACCTTCCTTGGAGGAGAGAGAGTGCAACGTTTCATTTTAGCATTTTGGCGCTCACAAGGGAGACAAACTGCTTTTGCTGTTTGCAAGGCTAGGATAGAGCAGAGCCCCAGTCTTGCTGTTTATCTGCAATGACTGCCAGGGCAAGTGAGGACCAGTAAGACAATTCCTGCCTAGCACCTTCCTTGGAGGAGAGAGAGTGCAACGTTTCATTTTGCTTTTTGGAGTGCGAGTTTGATAAAAAGAATAGTGTCTGTTTGCAAGGGTAGGAAAGAGCAGAGCCCGAGTCTTGCTGTTTATCTGCAATGACTGCCAGGGCAAGTGAGGACCAGCAAGACAATTCCTGCCTAGCACCTTCCTTGGAGGAGAGAGAGTGCAACGTTTCATTTTGGCATTTTGGCGCTCAGGAGCGAGACAAACTGCTTTGGCTGTTTGCAAGGCTAGGAAAGAGCGGAGGCCCAGTCTTGCTGCTTATCTGCAATGACTGCCAGGGCAAGTGAGGACCAGCAAGACAATTCCTGCCTAGCACCTTCCTTGGAGGAGAGAGAGTGCAACGTTTCATTTTAGCATTTTGGCGCTCACAAGGGAGACAAACTGCTTTTGCTGTTTGCAAGGCTAGGATAGAGCAGAGCCCCACTCTTGCTGTTTATCTGCAATGACTGCCAGGGCAAGTGAGGACCAGCAAGACAATTCCTGCCTAGCACCTTCCTTGGAGGAGAGAGAGTGCAACGTTTCATTTTGCTTTTTGGAGTGCGAGATTGAGAAAAAGCACAGTGTCTGTTTGCTAGGGTAGGAAAGAGCAGAGACCGAGTCTTGCTGTTTATCTGCAATGACTGCCAGGGCAAGTGAGGACCAGCAAGACAATTCCTTCCTAGCACCTTCCCTGGAGGAGAAAGAGTGCAACGTTTCATTTTAGCATATTGGCGGTTACAAGCAAGACGAACTTCTTTTGCTGTTTGCAAGGCTAGGAAATAGCAGAGCCCCAGTCTTGCTGCTTATCTGCAATGACTGCCAGGGCAAGTGAGGACCAGCAAGACAATTCCTGCCTAGCACCTTCCTTGGAGGAGAGAGAGTGCAACGTTTCATTTTAGCATTTTGGCGCTCACAAGGGAGACAAACTGCTTTTGCTGTTTGCAAGGCTAGGATAGAGCAGAGCCCCAGTCTTGCTGTTTATCTGCAATGACTGCCAGGGCAAGTGAGGACCAGCAAGACAATTCCTGCCTAGCACCTTCCTTGGAGGAGAGAGAGTGCAACGTTTCATTTTGCTTTTTGGAGTGCGAGTTTGATAAAAAGAATAGTGTCTGTTTGCAAGGGTAGGAAAGAGCAGAGCCCGAGTCTTGCTGTTTATCTGCAATGACTGCCAGGGCAAGTGAGGACCAGCAAGACAATTCCTGCCTAGCACCTTCCTTGGAGGAGAGAGAGTGCAACGTTTCATTTTAGCATTTTGGCGCCCACGAGGGAGACAAACTGCTTTTGCTGTTTGCAAGGCTATGAAATAGCAGAGCCCCAGTCTTGCTGCTTATCTGCAATGACTGCCAGGGCAAGTGAGGACCAGCAAGACAATTCCTGCCTAGCACCTTCCTTGGAGGAGAGAGAGTGCAACGTTTCATTTTAGCATTTTGGCGCTCACAAGGGAGACAAACTGCTTTTGCTGTTTGCAAGGCTAGGATAGAGCAGAGCCCCAGTCTTGCTGTTTATCTGCAATGACTGCCAGGGCAAGTGAGGACCAGTAAGACAATTCCTGCCTAGCACCTTCCTTGGAGGAGAGAGAGTGCAACGTTTCATTTTGCTTTTTGGAGTGCGAGTTTGATAAAAAGAATAGTGTCTGTTTGCAAGGGTAGGAAAGAGCAGAGCCCGAGTCTTGCTGTTTATCTGCAATGACTGCCAGGGCAAGTGAGGACCAGCAAGACAATTCCTGCCTAGCACCTTCCTTGGAGGAGAGAGAGTGCAACGTTTCATTTTGGCATTTTGGCTCTCAGGAGCGAGACAAACTGCTTTGGCTGTTTGCAAGGCTAGGAAAGAGCGGAGGCCCAGTCTTGCTGCTTATCTGCAATGACTGCCAGGGCAAGTGAGGACCAGCAAGACAATTCCTGCCTAGCACCTTCCTTGGAGGAGAGAGAGTGCAACGTTTCATTTTAGCATTTTGGCGCTCACAAGGGAGACAAACTGCTTTTGCTGTTTGCAAGGCTAGGATAGAGCAGAGCCCCACTCTTGCTGTTTATCTGCAATGACTGCCAGGGCAAGTGAGGACCAGCAAGACAATTCCTGCCTAGCACCTTCCTTGGAGGAGAGAGAGTGCAACGTTTCATTTTGCTTTTTGGAGTGCGAGATTGAGAAAAAGCACAGTGTCTGTTTGCTAGGGTAGGAAAGAGCAGAGACCGAGTCTTGCTGTTTATCTGCAATGACTGCCAGGGCAAGTGAGGACCAGCAAGACAATTCCTTCCTAGCACCTTCCCTGGAGGAGAAAGAGTGCAACGTTTCATTTTAGCATATTGGCGGTTACAAGCAAGACGAACTTCTTTTGCTGTTTGCAAGGCTAGGAAATAGCAGAGCCCCAGTCTTGCTGCTTATCTGCAATGACTGCCAGGGCAAGTGAGGACCAGCAAGACAATTCCTGCCTAGCACCTTCCTTGGAGGAGAGAGAGTGCAACGTTTCATTTTAGCATTTTGGCGCTCACAAGGGAGACAAACTGCTTTTGCTGTTTGCAAGGCTAGGATAGAGCAGAGCCCCAGTCTTGCTGTTTATCTGCAATGACTGCCAGGGCAAGTGAGGACCAGCAAGACAATTCCTGCCTAGCACCTTCCTTGGAGGAGAGAGAGTGCAACGTTTCATTTTGCTTTTTGGAGTGCGAGTTTGATAAAAAGAATAGTGTCTGTTTGCAAGGGTAGGAAAGAGCAGAGCCCGAGTCTTGCTGTTTATCTGCAATGACTGCCAGGGCAAGTGAGGACCAGCAAGACAATTCCTGCCTAGCACCTTCCTTGGAGGAGAGAGAGTGCAACGTTTCATTTTGGCATTTTGGCGCTCAGGAGCGAGACAAACTGCTTTGGCTGTTTGCAAGGCTAGGAAAGAGCGGAGCCCCAGTCTTGCTGCTTATCTGCAATGACTGCCAGGGCAAGTGAGGACCAGCAAGACAATTCCTGCCTAGCACCTTCCTTGGAGGAGAGAGAGTGCAACGTTTCATTTTAGCATTTTGGCGCTTCACGAAGGAGACAAACTGCTTTGGCTGTTTGCAAGGCTAGGAAAGAGCAGAGCCCCAGTCTTGCTGTTTATCTGCAATGACTGCCAGGGCAAGTGAGGACCAGCAAGACAATTCCTGCCTAGCACCTTCCTTGGAGGAGAGAGAGTGCAACGTTTCATTTTGCTTTTTGGAGTGCGAGATTGAGAAAAAGCACAGTGTCTGTTTGCTAGGGTAGGAAAGAGCAGAGACCGAGTCTTGCTGTTTATCTGCAATGACTGCCAGGGCAAGTGAGGACCAGCAAGACAATTCCTTCCTAGCACCTTCCTTGGAGGAGAGAGAGTGCAACGTTTCATTTTAGCATATTGGCGGTTACAAGCAAGACGAACTTCTTTTGCTGTTTGCAAGGCTAGGAAAGAGCAGAGCCCCAGTCTTGCTGCTTATCTGCAATGACTGCCAGGGCAAGTGAGGACCAGCAAGACAATTCCTGCCTAGCACCTTCCTTGGAGGAGTGAGAGTGCAACGTTTCATTTTAGCATTTTGGCGCTCACGAGGGAGACAAACTGCTTTTGCTGTTTGCAAGGCTAGGAAAGAGCAGAGCCCCAGTCTTGCTGCTTATCTGCAATGACTGCCAGGGCAAGTGAGGACCAGCAAGACAATTCCTGCCTAGCACCTTCCTTGGAGGAGAGAGAGTGCAACGTTTCATTTTAGCATTTTGGCGCTCACGAGGGAGACAAACTGCTTTGGCTGTTTGCAAGGCTAGGAAAGAGCAGAGCCCCAGTCTTGCTGTTTATCTGCAATGACTGCCAGGGCAAGTGAGGACCAGCAAGACAATTCCTGCCTAGCACCTTCCTTGGAGGAGAGAGAGTGCAACGTTTCATTTTAGCATTTTGGCGCTCACGAGGGAGACGAACTTCTTTTACTGTTTGCAAGGCTAGGAAAGAGCAGAGCCCCAGTCTTGCTGTTTATCTGCAATGACTGCCAGGGCAAGTGAGGACCAGCAAGACAATTCCTGCCTAGCACCTTCCTTGGAGGAGAGAGAGTGCAACGTTTCATTTTGCTTTTTGGAGTGCGAGATTTAGAAAAAGCACAGTGTCTGTTTGCAAGGGTAGGAAAGAGCAGAGCCCCAGTCTTGCTGTTTATCTGCAATGACTGCCAGGGCAAGTGAGGACCAGCAAGACAATTCCTGCCTAGCACCTTCCTTGGAGGAGAGAGAGTGCAACGTTTCATTTTAGCATTTTGGCGCTCACAAGCAAGACGAACTTCTTTTGCTGTTTGCAAGGCTATGAAATAGCAGAGCCCCAGTCTTGCTGCTTATCTGCAATGACTGCCAGGGCAAGTGAGGACCAGCAAGACAATTCCTGCCTAGCACCTTCCTTGGAGGAGAGAGAGTGCAACGTTTCATTTTAGCATTTTGGCGCTCACGAGGGAGACAAACTGCTTTGGCTGTTTGCAAGGCTAGGAAAGAGCAGAGCCCCAGCCTTGCTGTTTATCTGCAATGACTGCCAGGGCAAGTGAGGACCAGCAAGACAATTCCTGCCTAGCACCTTCCTTGGAGGAGAGAGAGTGCAACGTTTCATTTTGCTTTTTGGAGTGCGAGATTTAGAAAAAGCACAGTGTCTGTTTGCAAGGGTAGGAAAGAGCAGAGCCCCAGTCTTGCTGTTTATCTGCAATGACTGCCAGGGCAAGTGAGGACCAGCAAGACAATTCCTGCCTAGCACCTTCCTTGGAGGAGAGAGAGTGCAACGTTTCATTTTAGCATTTTGGCGCTCACGAGGGAGACAAACTGCTTTGGCTGTTTGCAAGGCTAGGAAAGAGCAGAGCCCCAGTCTTGCTGCTTATCTGCAATGACTGACAGGGCAAGTGAGGACCAGCAAGACAATTCCTGCCTAGCACCTTCCTTGGAGGAGAGAGAGTGCAACGTTTCATTTTAGCATTTTGGCGCTCACAAGGGAGACAAACTGCTTTTGCTGTTTGCAAGGCTAGGATAGAGCAGAGCCCCAGTCTTGCTGTTTATCTGCAATGACTGCCAGGGCAAGTGAGGACCAGCAAGACAATTCCTGCCTAGCACCTTCCTTGGAGGAGAGAGAGTGCAACGTTTCATTTTGCTTTTTGGAGTGCGAGATTTAGAAAAAGCACAGTGTCTGTTTGCAAGGGTAGGAAAGAGCAGAGCCCCAGTCTTGCTGTTTATCTGCAATGACTGCCAGGGCAAGTGAGGACCAGCAAGACAATTCCTGCCTAGCACCTTCCTTGGAGGAGAGAGAGTGCAACGTTTCATTTTAGCATTTTGGCGCTCACGAGGGAGACAAACTGCTTTGGCTGTTTGCAAGGCTAGGAAAGAGCAGAGCCCCAGTCTTGCTGTTTATCTGCAATGACTGCCAGGGCAAGTGAGGACCAGCAAGACAATTCCTGACTAGCACCTTCCTTGGAGGAGAGAGAGTGCAACGTTTCATTTTAGCATTTTGGCGCCCACGAGGGAGACAAACTGCTTTTGCTGTTTGCAAGGCTATGAAATAGCAGAGCCCCAGTCTTGCTGCTTATCTGCAATGACTGCCAGGGCAAGTGAGGACCAGCAAGACAATTCCTGCCTAGCACCTTCCTTGGAGGAGAGAGAGTGCAACGTTTCATTTTAGCATTTTGGCGCTCACGAGGGAGACAAACTGCTTTTGCTGTTTGCAAGGCTAGGAAAGAGCAGAGCCCCAGTCTTGCTGTTTATCTGCAATGACTGCCAGGGCAAGTGAGGACCAGCAAGACAATTCCTGCCTAGCACCTTCCTTGGAGGAGAGAGAGTGCAACGTTTCATTTTGCTTTTTGGAGTGCGAGATTTAGAAAAAGCACAGTGTCTGTTTGCAAGGGTAGGAAAGAGCAGAGCCCCAGTCTTGCTGTTTATCTGCAATGACTGCCAGGGCAAGTGAGGACCAGCAAGACAATTCCTGACTAGCACCTTCCTTGGAGGAGAGAGAGTGCAACGTTTCATTTTAGCATTTTGGCGCTCACGAGGGAGACAAACTGCTTTGGCTGTTTGCAAGGCTAGGAAAGAGCAGAGCCCCAGTCTTGCTGCTTATCTGCAATGACTGCCAGGGCAAGTGAGGACCAGCAAGACAATTCCTGCCTAGCACCTTCCTTGGAGGAGAGAGAGTGCAACGTTTCATTTTGCTTTTTGGAGTGCGAGATTTAGAAAAAGCACAGTGTCTGTTTGCAAGGGTAGGAAAGAGCAGAGCCCCAGTCTTGCTGTTTATCTGCAATGACTGCCAGGGCAAGTGAGGACCAGCAAGACAATTCCTGCCTAGCACCTTCCTTGGAGGAGAGAGAGTGCAACGTTTCATTTTAGCATTTTGGCGCTCACGAGGGAGACAAACTGCTTTGGCTGTTTGCAAGGCTAGGAAAGAGCAGAGCCCCAGTCTTGCTGCTTATCTGCAATGACTGCCAGGGCAAGTGAGGACCAGCAAGACAATTCCTGCCTAGCACCTTCCTTGGAGGAGAGAGAGTGCAACGTTTCATTTTAGCATTTTGGCGCTCACAAGGGAGACAAACTGCTTTTGCTGTTTGCAAGGCTAGGATAGAGCAGAGCCCCAGTCTTGCTGTTTATCTGCAATGACTGCCAGGGCAAGTGAGGACCAGCAAGACAATTCCTGCCTAGCACCTTCCTTGGAGGAGAGAGAGTGCAACGTTTCATTTTGCTTTTTGGAGTGCGAGATTTAGAAAAAGCACAGTGTCTGTTTGCAAGGGTAGGAAAGAGCAGAGCCCCAGTCTTGCTGTTTATCTGCAATGACTGCCAGGGCAAGTGAGGACCAGCAAGACAATTCCTGCCTAGCACCTTCCTTGGAGGAGAGAGAGTGCAACGTTTCATTTTAGCATTTTGGCGCTCACGAGGGAGACAAACTGCTTTGGCTGTTTGCAAGGCTAGGAAAGAGCAGAGCCCCAGTCTTGCTGTTTATCTGCAATGACTGCCAGGGCAAGTGAGGACCAGCAAGACAATTCCTGACTAGCACCTTCCTTGGAGGAGAGAGAGTGCAACGTTTCATTTTAGCATTTTGGCGCCCACGAGGGAGACAAACTGCTTTTGCTGTTTGCAAGGCTATGAAATAGCAGAGCCCCAGTCTTGCTGCTTATCTGCAATGACTGCCAGGGCAAGTGAGGACCAGCAAGACAATTCCTGCCTAGCACCTTCCTTGGAGGAGAGAGAGTGCAACGTTTCATTTTAGCATTTTGGCGCTCACGAGGGAGACAAACTGCTTTTGCTGTTTGCAAGGCTAGGAAAGAGCAGAGCCCCAGTCTTGCTGTTTATCTGCAATGACTGCCAGGGCAAGTGAGGACCAGCAAGACAATTCCTGCCTAGCACCTTCCTTGGAGGAGAGAGAGTGCAACGTTTCATTTTGCTTTTTGGAGTGCGAGATTTAGAAAAAGCACAGTGTCTGTTTGCAAGGGTAGGAAAGAGCAGAGCCCCAGTCTTGCTGTTTATCTGCAATGACTGCCAGGGCAAGTGAGGACCAGCAAGACAATTCCTGACTAGCACCTTCCTTGGAGGAGAGAGAGTGCAACGTTTCATTTTAGCATTTTGGCGCTCACGAGGGAGACAAACTGCTTTGGCTGTTTGCAAGGCTAGGAAAGAGCAGAGCCCCAGTCTTGCTGCTTATCTGCAATGACTGCCAGGGCAAGTGAGGACCAGCAAGACAATTCCTGCCTAGCACCTTCCTTGGAGGAGAGAGAGTGCAACGTTTCATTTTAGCATTTTGGCGGTCACAAGCAAGACGAACTTCTTTTGCTGTTTGCAAGGCTAGGAAAGAGCAGAGCCCCAGTCTTGCTGCTTATCTGCAATGACTGCCAGGGCAAGTGAGGACCAGCAAGACAATTCCTGCCTAGCACCTTCCTTGGAGGAGAGAGAGTGCAACGTTTCATTTTAGCATTTTGGCGCTCACGAGGGAGACAAACTGCTTTGGCTGTTTGCAAGGCTAGGAAAGAGCAGAGCCCCAGTCTTGCTGTTTATCTGCAATGACTGCCAGGGCAAGTGAGGACCAGCAAGACAATTCCTGCCTAGCACCTTCCTTGGAGGAGAGTGAGTGCAACGTTTCATTTTAGCATTTTGGCGCTCACGAGGGAGACAAACTGCTTTGGCTGTTTGCAAGGCTAGGAAAGAGCAGAGCCCCAGTCTTGCTGCTTATCTGCAATGACTGCCAGGGCAAGTGAGGACCAGCAAGACAATTCCTGCCTAGCACCTTCCTTGGAGGAGAGAGAGTGCAACGTTTCATTTTAGCATTTTGGCGCTCACAAGGGAGACAAACTGCTTTTGCTGTTTGCAAGGCTAGGATAGAGCAGAGCCCCAGTCTTGCTGTTTATCTGCAATGACTGCCAGGGCAAGTGAGGACCAGCAAGACAATTCCTGCCTAGCACCTTCCTTGGAGGAGAGAGAGTGCAACGTTTCATTTTGCTTTTTGGAGTGCGAGATTTAGAAAAAGCACAGTGTCTGTTTGCAAGGGTAGGAAAGAGCAGAGCCCCAGTCTTGCTGTTTATCTGCAATGACTGCCAGGGCAAGTGAGGACCAGCAAGACAATTCCTGCCTAGCACCTTCCTTGGAGGAGAGAGAGTGCAACGTTTCATTTTAGCATTTTGGCGCTCACGAGGGAGACAAACTGCTTTGGCTGTTTGCAAGGCTAGGAAAGAGCAGAGCCCCAGTCTTGCTGTTTATCTGCAATGACTGCCAGGGCAAGTGAGGACCAGCAAGACAATTCCTGACTAGCACCTTCCTTGGAGGAGAGAGAGTGCAACGTTTCATTTTAGCATTTTGGCGCCCACGAGGGAGACAAACTGCTTTTGCTGTTTGCAAGGCTATGAAATAGCAGAGCCCCAGTCTTGCTGCTTATCTGCAATGACTGCCAGGGCAAGTGAGGACCAGCAAGACAATTCCTGCCTAGCACCTTCCTTGGAGGAGAGAGAGTGCAACGTTTCATTTTAGCATTTTGGCGCTCACGAGGGAGACAAACTGCTTTGGCTGTTTGCAAGGCTAGGAAAGAGCAGAGCCCCAGTCTTGCTGTTTATCTGCAATGACTGCCAGGGCAAGTGAGGACCAGCAAGACAATTCCTGCCTAGCACCTTCCTTGGAGGAGAGAGAGTGCAACGTTTCATTTTGCTTTTTGGAGTGCGAGATTTAGAAAAAGCACAGTGTCTGTTTGCAAGGGTAGGAAAGAGCAGAGCCCCAGTCTTGCTGTTTATCTGCAATGACTGCCAGGGCAAGTGAGGACCAGCAAGACAATTCCTGACTAGCACCTTCCTTGGAGGAGAGAGAGTGCAACGTTTCATTTTAGCATTTTGGCGCTCATGAGGGAGACAAACTGCTTTGGCTGTTTGCAAGGCTAGGAAAGAGCAGAGCCCCAGTCTTGCTGCTTATCTGCAATGACTGCCAGGGCAAGTGAGGACCAGCAAGACAATTCCTGCCTAGCACCTTCCTTGGAGGAGAGAGAGTGCAACGTTTCATTTTAGCATTTTGGCGGTCACAAGCAAGACGAACTTCTTTTGCTGTTTGCAAGGCTAGGAAAGAGCAGAGCCCCAGTCTTGCTGCTTATCTGCAATGACTGCCAGGGCAAGTGAGGACCAGCAAGACAATTCCTGCCTAGCACCTTCCTTGGAGGAGAGAGAGTGCAACGTTTCATTTTAGCATTTTGGCGCTCACGAGGGAGACAAACTGCTTTGGCTGTTTGCAAGGCTAGGAAAGAGCAGAGCCCCAGTCTTGCTGTTTATCTGCAATGACTGCCAGGGCAAGTGAGGACCAGCAAGACAATTCCTGCCTAGCACCTTCCTTGGAGGAGAGAGAGTGCAACGTTTCATTTTGCTTTTTGGAGTGCGAGATTTAGAAAAAGCACAGTGTCTGTTTGCAAGGGTAGGAAAGAGCAGAGCCCCAGTCTTGCTGTTTATCTGCAATGACTGCCAGGGCAAGTGAGGACCAGCAAGACAATTCCTGACTAGCACCTTCCTTGGAGGAGAGAGAGTGCAACGTTTCATTTTAGCATTTTGGCGCCCACGAGGGAGACAAACTGCTTTTGCTGTTTGCAAGGCTATGAAATAGCAGAGCCCCAGTCTTGCTGTTTATCTGCAATGACTGCCAGGGCAAGTGAGGACCAGCAAGACAATTCCTGCCTAGCACCTTCCTTGGAGGAGAGAGAGTGCAACGTTTCATTTTGCTTTTTGGAGTGCGAGATTTAGAAAAAGCACAGTGTCTGTTTGCAAGGGTAGGAAAGAGCAGAGCCCCAGTCTTGCTGTTTATCTGCAATGACTGCCAGGGCAAGTGAGGACCAGCAAGACAATTCCTGACTAGCACCTTCCTTGGAGGAGAGAGAGTGCAACGTTTCATTTTAGCATTTTGGCGCTCACGAGGGAGACAAACTGCTTTGGCTGTTTGCAAGGCTAGGAAAGAGCAGAGCCCCAGTCTTGCTGCTTATCTGCAATGACTGCCAGGGCAAGTGAGGACCAGCAAGACAATTCCTGCCTAGCACCTTCCTTGGAGGAGAGAGAGTGCAACGTTTCATTTTAGCATTTTGGCGCTCACAAGGGAGACAAACTGCTTTTGCTGTTTGCAAGGCTAGGATAGAGCAGAGCCCCAGTCTTGCTGTTTATCTGCAATGACTGCCAGGGCAAGTGAGGACCAGCAAGACAATTCCTGCCTAGCACCTTCCTTGGAGGAGAGAGAGTGCAACGTTTCATTTTGCTTTTTGGAGTGCGAGATTTAGAAAAAGCACAGTGTCTGTTTGCAAGGGTAGGAAAGAGCAGAGCCCCAGTCTTGCTGTTTATCTGCAATGACTGCCAGGGCAAGTGAGGACCAGCAAGACAATTCCTGCCTAGCACCTTCCTTGGAGGAGAGAGAGTGCAACGTTTCATTTTAGCATTTTGGCGCTCACGAGGGAGACAAACTGCTTTGGCTGTTTGCAAGGCTAGGAAAGAGCAGAGCCCCAGTCTTGCTGTTTATCTGCAATGACTGCCAGGGCAAGTGAGGACCAGCAAGACAATTCCTGACTAGAACCTTCCTTGGAGGAGAGAGAGTGCAACGTTTCATTTTAGCATTTTGGCGCCCACGAGGGAGACAAACTGCTTTTGCTGTTTGCAAGGCTATGAAATAGCAGAGCCCCAGTCTTGCTGCTTATCTGCAATGACTGCCAGGGCAAGTGAGGACCAGCAAGACAATTCCTGCCTAGCACCTTCCTTGGAGGAGAGAGAGTGCAACGTTTCATTTTAGCATTTTGGCGCTCACGAGGGAGACAAACTGCTTTGGCTGTTTGCAAGGCTAGGAAAGAGCAGAGCCCCAGTCTTGCTGTTTATCTGCAATGACTGCCAGGGCAAGTGAGGACCAGCAAGACACTTCCTGACTAGCACCTTCCTTGGAGGAGAGAGAGTGCAACGTTTCATTTTAGCATTTTGGCGCCCACGAGGGAGACAAACTGCTTTTGCTGTTTGCAAGGCTATGAAATAGCAGAGCCCCAGTCTTGCTGCTTATCTGCAATGACTGCCAGGGCAAGTGAGGACCAGCAAGACAATTCCTGCCTAGCACCTTCCTTGGAGGAGAGAGAGTGCAACGTTTCATTTTAGCATTTTGGCGCTCAGGAGCGAGACAAACTGCTTTGGCTGTTTGCAAGGCTAGGAAAGAGCAGAGCCCCAGCCTTGCTGTTTATCTGCAATGACTGCCAGGGCAAGTGAGGACCAGCAAGACAATTCCTGCCTAGCACCTTCCTTGGAGGAGAGAGAGTGCAACGTTTCATTTTGCTTTTTGGAGTGCGAGATTTAGAAAAAGCACAGTGTCTGTTTGCAAGGGTAGGAAAGAGCAGAGCCCCAGTCTTGCTGTTTATCTGCAATGACTGCCAGGGCAAGTGAGGACCAGCAAGACAATTCCTGACTAGCACCTTCCTTGGAGGAGAGAGAGTGCAACGTTTCATTTTAGCATTTTGGCGCTCACGAGGGAGACAAACTGCTTTGGCTGTTTGCAAGGCTAGGAAAGAGCAGAGCCCCAGTCTTGCTGTTTATCTGCAATGACTGCCAGGGCAAGTGAGGACCAGCAAGACAATTCCTGACTAGCACCTTCCTTGGAGGAGAGAGAGTGCAACGTTTCATTTTAGCATTTTGGCGCTCACGAGGGAGACAAACTGCTTTGGCTGTTTGCAAGGCTATGAAATAGCAGAGCCCCAGTCTTGCTGCTTATCTGCAATGACTGCCAGGGCAAGTGAGGACCAGCAAGACAATTCCTGCCTAGCACCTTCCTTGGAGGAGAGAGAGTGCAACGTTTCATTTTAGCATTTTGGCGCTCACGAGGGAGACAAACTGCTTTGGCTGTTTGCAAGGCTAGGAAAGAGCAGAGCCCCAGTCTTGCTGTTTATCTGCAATGACTGCCAGGGCAAGTGAGGACCAGCAAGACAATTCCTGCCTAGCACCTTCCTTGGAGGAGAGAGAGTGCAACGTTTCATTTTGCTTTTTGGAGTGCGAGATTTAGAAAAAGCACAGTGTCTGTTTGCAAGGGTAGGAAAGAGCAGAGCCCCAGTCTTGCTGTTTATCTGCAATGACTGCCAGGGCAAGTGAGGACCAGCAAGACAATTCCTGACTAGCACCTTCCTTGGAGGAGAGAGAGTGCAACGTTTCATTTTAGCATTTTGGCGCTCATGAGGGAGACAAACTGCTTTGGCTGTTTGCAAGGCTAGGAAAGAGCAGAGCCCCAGTCTTGCTGCTTATCTGCAATGACTGCCAGGGCAAGTGAGGACCAGCAAGACAATTCCTGCCTAGCACCTTCCTTGGAGGAGAGAGAGTGCAACGTTTCATTTTAGCATTTTGGCGCTCACGAGGGAGACAAACTGCTTTGGCTGTTTGCAAGGCTAGGAAAGAGCAGAGCCCCAGTCTTGCTGTTTATCTGCAATGACTGCCAGGGCAAGTGAGGACCAGCAAGACAATTCCTGCCTAGCACCTTCCTTGGAGGAGAGAGAGTGCAACGTTTCATTTTGCTTTTTGGAGTGCGAGATTTAGAAAAAGCACAGTGTCTGTTTGCAAGGGTAGGAAAGAGCAGAGCCCCAGTCTTGCTGTTTATCTGCAATGACTGCCAGGGCAAGTGAGGACCAGCAAGACAATTCCTGACTAGCACCTTCCTTGGAGGAGAGAGAGTGCAACGTTTCATTTTAGCATTTTGGCGCTCATGAGGGAGACAAACTGCTTTGGCTGTTTGCAAGGCTAGGAAAGAGCAGAGCCCCAGTCTTGCTGCTTATCTGCAATGACTGCCAGGGCAAGTGAGGACCAGCAAGACAATTCCTGCCTAGCACCTTCCTTGGAGGAGAGAGAGTGCAACGTTTCATTTTAGCATTTTGGCGGTCACAAGCAAGACGAACTTCTTTTGCTGTTTGCAAGGCTAGGAAAGAGCAGAGCCCCAGTCTTGCTGCTTATCTGCAATGACTGCCAGGGCAAGTGAGGACCAGCAAGACAATTCCTGCCTAGCACCTTCCTTGGAGGAGAGAGAGTGCAACGTTTCATTTTAGCATTTTGGCGCTCACGAGGGAGACAAACTGCTTTGGCTGTTTGCAAGGCTAGGAAAGAGCAGAGCCCCAGTCTTGCTGTTTATCTGCAATGACTGCCAGGGCAAGTGAGGACCAGCAAGACAATTCCTGCCTAGCACCTTCCTTGGAGGAGAGAGAGTGCAACGTTTCATTTTGCTTTTTGGAGTGCGAGATTTAGAAAAAGCACAGTGTCTGTTTGCAAGGGTAGGAAAGAGCAGAGCCCCAGTCTTGCTGTTTATCTGCAATGACTGCCAGGGCAAGTGAGGACCAGCAAGACAATTCCTGACTAGCACCTTCCTTGGAGGAGAGAGAGTGCAACGTTTCATTTTAGCATTTTGGCGCCCACGAGGGAGACAAACTGCTTTTGCTGTTTGCAAGGCTATGAAATAGCAGAGCCCCAGTCTTGCTGTTTATCTGCAATGACTGCCAGGGCAAGTGAGGACCAGCAAGACAATTCCTGCCTAGCACCTTCCTTGGAGGAGAGAGAGTGCAACGTTTCATTTTGCTTTTTGGAGTGCGAGATTTAGAAAAAGCACAGTGTCTGTTTGCAAGGGTAGGAAAGAGCAGAGCCCCAGTCTTGCTGTTTATCTGCAATGACTGCCAGGGCAAGTGAGGACCAGCAAGACAATTCCTGCCTAGCACCTTCCTTGGAGGAGAGAGAGTGCAACGTTTCATTTTAGCATTTTGGCGCTCACGAGGGAGACAAACTGCTTTGGCTGTTTGCAAGGCTAGGAAAGAGCAGAGCCCCAGTCTTGCTGCTTATCTGCAATGACTGCCAGGGCAAGTGAGGACCAGCAAGACAATTCCTGCCTAGCACCTTCCTTGGAGGAGAGAGAGTGCAACGTTTCATTTTAGCATTTTGGCGCTCACAAGGGAGACAAACTGCTTTTGCTGTTTGCAAGGCTAGGATAGAGCAGAGCCCCAGTCTTGCTGTTTATCTGCAATGACTGCCAGGGCAAGTGAGGACCAGCAAGACAATTCCTGCCTAGCACCTTCCTTGGAGGAGAGAGAGTGCAACGTTTCATTTTGCTTTTTGGAGTGCGAGATTTAGAAAAAGCACAGTGTCTGTTTGCAAGGGTAGGAAAGAGCAGAGCCCCAGTCTTGCTGTTTATCTGCAATGACTGCCAGGGCAAGTGAGGACCAGCAAGACAATTCCTGCCTAGCACCTTCCTTGGAGGAGAGAGAGTGCAACGTTTCATTTTAGCATTTTGGCGCTCACGAGGGAGACAAACTGCTTTGGCTGTTTGCAAGGCTAGGAAAGAGCAGAGCCCCAGTCTTGCTGTTTATCTGCAATGACTGCCAGGGCAAGTGAGGACCAGCAAGACAATTCCTGACTAGCACCTTCCTTGGAGGAGAGAGAGTGCAACGTTTCATTTTAGCATTTTGGCGCCCACGAGGGAGACAAACTGCTTTTGCTGTTTGCAAGGGTAGGAAAGAGCAGAGCCCCAGTCTTGCTGTTTATCTGCAATGACTGCCAGGGCAAGTGAGGACCAGCAAGACAATTCCTGCCTAGCACCTTCCTTGGAGGAGAGAGAGTGCAACGTTTCATTTTAGCATTTTGGCGCTCACGAGGGAGACAAACTGCTTTGGCTGTTTGCAAGGCTAGGAAAGAGCAGAGCCCCAGTCTTGCTGTTTATCTGCAATGACTGCCAGGGCAAGTGAGGACCAGCAAGACACTTCCTGACTAGCACCTTCCTTGGAGGAGAGAGAGTGCAACGTTTCATTTTAGCATTTTGGCGCCCACGAGGGAGACAAACTGCTTTTGCTGTTTGCAAGGCTATGAAATAGCAGAGCCCCAGTCTTGCTGCTTATCTGCAATGACTGCCAGGGCAAGTGAGGACCAGCAAGACAATTCCTGCCTAGCACCTTCCTTGGAGGAGAGAGAGTGCAACGTTTCATTTTGCTTTTTGGAGTGCGAGATTTAGAAAAAGCACAGTGTCTGTTTGCAAGGGTAGGAAAGAGCAGAGCCCCAGTCTTGCTGTTTATCTGCAATGACTGCCAGGGCAAGTGAGGACCAGCAAGACAATTCCTGACTAGCACCTTCCTTGGAGGAGAGAGAGTGCAACGTTTCATTTTAGCATTTTGGCGCTCACGAGGGAGACAAACTGCTTTTGCTGTTTGCAAGGCTATGAAATAGCAGAGCCCCAGTCTTGCTGCTTATCTGCAATGACTGCCAGGGCAAGTGAGGACCAGCAAGACAATTCCTGCCTAGCACCTTCCTTGGAGGAGAGAGAGTGCAACGTTTCATTTTGCTTTTTGGAGTGCGAGATTTAGAAAAAGCACAGTGTCTGTTTGCAAGGGTAGGAAAGAGCAGAGCCCCAGTCTTGCTGTTTATCTGCAATGACTGCCAGGGCAAGTGAGGACCAGCAAGACAATTCCTGACTAGCACCTTCCTTGGAGGAGAGAGAGTGCAACGTTTCATTTTAGCATTTTGGCGCTCACGAGGGAGACAAACTGCTTTTGCTGTTTGCAAGGCTATGAAACAGCAGAGCCCCAGTCTTGCTGCTTATCTGCAATGACTGCCAGGGCAAGTGAGGACCAGCAAGACAATTCCTGCCTAGCACCTTCCTTGGAGGAGAGAGAGTGCAACGTTTCATTTTGCTTTTTGGAGTGCGAGATTTAGAAAAAGCACAGTGTCTGTTTGCAAGGGTAGGAAAGAGCAGAGCCCCAGTCTTGCTGTTTATCTGCAATGACTGCCAGGGCAAGTGAGGACCAGCAAGACAATTCCTGACTAGCACCTTCCTTGGAGGAGAGAGAGTGCAACGTTTCATTTTAGCATTTTGGCGCCCACGAGGGAGACAAACTGCTTTTGCTGTTTGCAAGGCTATGAAATAGCAGAGCCCCAGTCTTGCTGTTTATCTGCAATGACTGCCAGGGCAAGTGAGGACCAGCAAGACAATTCCTGCCTAGCACCTTCCTTGGAGGAGAGAGAGTGCAACGTTTCATTTTAGCATTTTGGCGCTCACGAGGGAGACAAACTGCTTTGGCTGTTTGCAAGGCTAGGAAAGAGCAGAGCCCCAGTCTTGCTGTTTATCTGCAATGACTGCCAGGGCAAGTGAGGACCAGCAAGACAATTCCTGCCTAGCACCTTCCTTGGAGGAGAGTGAGTGCAACGTTTCATTTTAGCATTTTGGCGCTCACGAGGGAGACAAACTGCTTTGGCTGTTTGCAAGGCTAGGAAAGAGCAGAGCCCCAGTCTTGCTGCTTATCTGCAATGACTGCCAGGGCAAGTGAGGACCAGCAAGACAATTCCTGCCTAGCACCTTCCTTGGAGGAGAGAGAGTGCAACGTTTCATTTTAGCATTTTGGCGCTCACAAGGGAGACAAACTGCTTTTGCTGTTTGCAAGGCTAGGATAGAGCAGAGCCCCAGTCTTGCTGTTTATCTGCAATGACTGCCAGGGCAAGTGAGGACCAGCAAGACAATTCCTGCCTAGCACCTTCCTTGGAGGAGAGAGAGTGCAACGTTTCATTTTGCTTTTTGGAGTGCGAGATTTAGAAAAAGCACAGTGTCTGTTTGCAAGGGTAGGAAAGAGCAGAGCCCCAGTCTTGCTGTTTATCTGCAATGACTGCCAGGGCAAGTGAGGACCAGCAAGACAATTCCTGCCTAGCACCTTCCTTGGAGGAGAGAGAGTGCAACGTTTCATTTTAGCATTTTGGCGCTCACGAGGGAGACAAACTGCTTTGGCTGTTTGCAAGGCTAGGAAAGAGCAGAGCCCCAGTCTTGCTGTTTATCTGCAATGACTGCCAGGGCAAGTGAGGACCAGCAAGACAATTCCTGACTAGCACCTTCCTTGGAGGAGAGAGAGTGCAACGTTTCATTTTAGCATTTTGGCGCCCACGAGGGAGACAAACTGCTTTTGCTGTTTGCAAGGCTATGAAATAGCAGAGCCCCAGTCTTGCTGCTTATCTGCAATGACTGCCAGGGCAAGTGAGGACCAGCAAGACAATTCCTGCCTAGCACCTTCCTTGGAGGAGAGAGAGTGCAACGTTTCATTTTAGCATTTTGGCGCTCACGAGGGAGACAAACTGCTTTGGCTGTTTGCAAGGCTAGGAAAGAGCAGAGCCCCAGTCTTGCTGTTTATCTGCAATGACTGCCAGGGCAAGTGAGGACCAGCAAGACAATTCCTGCCTAGCACCTTCCTTGGAGGAGAGAGAGTGCAACGTTTCATTTTGCTTTTTGGAGTGCGAGATTTAGAAAAAGCACAGTGTCTGTTTGCAAGGGTAGGAAAGAGCAGAGCCCCAGTCTTGCTGTTTATCTGCAATGACTGCCAGGGCAAGTGAGGACCAGCAAGACAATTCCTGACTAGCACCTTCCTTGGAGGAGAGAGAGTGCAACGTTTCATTTTAGCATTTTGGCGCTCATGAGGGAGACAAACTGCTTTGGCTGTTTGCAAGGCTAGGAAAGAGCAGAGCCCCAGTCTTGCTGCTTATCTGCAATGACTGCCAGGGCAAGTGAGGACCAGCAAGACAATTCCTGCCTAGCACCTTCCTTGGAGGAGAGAGAGTGCAACGTTTCATTTTAGCATTTTGGCGGTCACAAGGAAGACGAACTTCTTTTGCTGTTTGCAAGGCTAGGAAAGAGCAGAGCCCCAGTCTTGCTGCTTATCTGCAATGACTGCCAGGGCAAGTGAGGACCAGCAAGACAATTCCTGCCTAGCACCTTCCTTGGAGGAGAGAGAGTGCAACGTTTCATTTTAGCATTTTGGCGCTCACGAGGGAGACAAACTGCTTTGGCTGTTTGCAAGGCTAGGAAAGAGCAGAGCCCCAGTCTTGCTGTTTATCTGCAATGACTGCCAGGGCAAGTGAGGACCAGCAAGACAATTCCTGCCTAGCACCTTCCTTGGAGGAGAGAGAGTGCAACGTTTCATTTTGCTTTTTGGAGTGCGAGATTTAGAAAAAGCACAGTGTCTGTTTGCAAGGGTAGGAAAGAGCAGAGCCCCAGTCTTGCTGTTTATCTGCAATGACTGCCAGGGCAAGTGAGGACCAGCAAGACAATTCCTGACTAGCACCTTCCTTGGAGGAGAGAGAGTGCAACGTTTCATTTTAGCATTTTGGCGCCCACGAGGGAGACAAACTGCTTTTGCTGTTTGCAAGGCTATGAAATAGCAGAGCCCCAGTCTTGCTGTTTATCTGCAATGACTGCCAGGGCAAGTGAGGACCAGCAAGACAATTCCTGCCTAGCACCTTCCTTGGAGGAGAGAGAGTGCAACGTTTCATTTTGCTTTTTGGAGTGCGAGATTTAGAAAAAGCACAGTGTCTGTTTGCAAGGGTAGGAAAGAGCAGAGCCCCAGTCTTGCTGTTTATCTGCAATGACTGCCAGGGCAAGTGAGGACCAGCAAGACAATTCCTGACTAGCACCTTCCTTGGAGGAGAGAGAGTGCAACGTTTCATTTTAGCATTTTGGCGCTCACGAGGGAGACAAACTGCTTTGGCTGTTTGCAAGGCTAGGAAAGAGCAGAGCCCCAGTCTTGCTGCTTATCTGCAATGACTGCCAGGGCAAGTGAGGACCAGCAAGACAATTCCTGCCTAGCACCTTCCTTGGAGGAGAGAGAGTGCAACGTTTCATTTTAGCATTTTGGCGCTCACAAGGGAGACAAACTGCTTTTGCTGTTTGCAAGGCTAGGATAGAGCAGAGCCCCAGTCTTGCTGTTTATCTGCAATGACTGCCAGGGCAAGTGAGGACCAGCAAGACAATTCCTGCCTAGCACCTTCCTTGGAGGAGAGAGAGTGCAACGTTTCATTTTGCTTTTTGGAGTGCGAGATTTAGAAAAAGCACAGTGTCTGTTTGCAAGGGTAGGAAAGAGCAGAGCCCCAGTCTTGCTGTTTATCTGCAATGACTGCCAGGGCAAGTGAGGACCAGCAAGACAATTCCTGCCTAGCACCTTCCTTGGAGGAGAGAGAGTGCAACGTTTCATTTTAGCATTTTGGCGCTCACGAGGGAGACAAACTGCTTTGGCTGTTTGCAAGGCTAGGAAAGAGCAGAGCCCCAGTCTTGCTGTTTATCTGCAATGACTGCCAGGGCAAGTGAGGACCAGCAAGACAATTCCTGCCTAGCACCTTCCTTGGAGGAGAGAGAGTGCAACGTTTCATTTTAGCATTTTGGCGCCCACGAGGGAGACAAACTGCTTTTGCTGTTTGCAAGGCTATGAAATAGCAGAGCCCCAGTCTTGCTGCTTATCTGCAATGACTGCCAGGGCAAGTGAGGACCAGCAAGACAATTCCTGCCTAGCACCTTCCTTGGAGGAGAGAGAGTGCAACGTTTCATTTTAGCATTTTGGCGCTCACGAGGGAGACAAACTGCTTTGGCTGTTTGCAAGGCTAGGAAAGAGCAGAGCCCCAGTCTTGCTGTTTATCTGCAATGACTGCCAGGGCAAGTGAGGACCAGCAAGACACTTCCTGACTAGCACCTTCCTTGGAGGAGAGAGAGTGCAACGTTTCATTTTAGCATTTTGGCGCCCACGAGGGAGACAAACTGCTTTTGCTGTTTGCAAGGCTATGAAATAGCAGAGCCCCAGTCTTGCTGCTTATCTGCAATGACTGCCAGGGCAAGTGAGGACCAGCAAGACAATTCCTGCCTAGCACCTTCCTTGGAGGAGAGAGAGTGCAACGTTTCATTTTAGCATTTTGGCGCTCACGAGGGAGACAAACTGCTTTGGCTGTTTGCAAGGCTAGGAAAGAGCAGAGCCCCAGCCTTGCTGTTTATCTGCAATGACTGCCAGGGCAAGTGAGGACCAGCAAGACAATTCCTGCCTAGCACCTTCCTTGGAGGAGAGAGAGTGCAACGTTTCATTTTGCTTTTTGGAGTGCGAGATTTAGAAAAAGCACAGTGTCTGTTTGCAAGGGTAGGAAAGAGCAGAGCCCCAGTCTTGCTGTTTATCTGCAATGACTGCCAGGGCAAGTGAGGACCAGCAAGACAATTCCTGACTAGCACCTTCCTTGGAGGAGAGAGAGTGCAACGTTTCATTTTAGCATTTTGGCGCTCACGAGGGAGACAAACTGCTTTGGCTGTTTGCAAGGCTAGGAAAGAGCAGAGCCCCAGTCTTGCTGTTTATCTGCAATGACTGCCAGGGCAAGTGAGGACCAGCAAGACAATTCCTGACTAGCACCTTCCTTGGAGGAGAGAGAGTGCAACGTTTCATTTTAGCATTTTGGCGCTCACGAGGGAGACAAACTGCTTTGGCTGTTTGCAAGGCTATGAAATAGCAGAGCCCCAGTCTTGCTGCTTATCTGCAATGACTGCCAGGGCAAGTGAGGACCAGCAAGACAATTCCTGCCTAGCACCTTCCTTGGAGGAGAGAGAGTGCAACGTTTCATTTTAGCATTTTGGCGCTCACGAGGGAGACAAACTGCTTTGGCTGTTTGCAAGGCTAGGAAAGAGCAGAGCCCCAGTCTTGCTGTTTATCTGCAATGACTGCCAGGGCAAGTGAGGACCAGCAAGACAATTCCTGCCTAGCACCTTCCTTGGAGGAGAGAGAGTGCAACGTTTCATTTTGCTTTTTGGAGTGCGAGATTTAGAAAAAGCACAGTGTCTGTTTGCAAGGGTAGGAAAGAGCAGAGCCCCAGTCTTGCTGTTTATCTGCAATGACTGCCAGGGCAAGTGAGGACCAGCAAGACAATTCCTGACTAGCACCTTCCTTGGAGGAGAGAGAGTGCAACGTTTCATTTTAGCATTTTGGCGCTCATGAGGGAGACAAACTGCTTTGGCTGTTTGCAAGGCTAGGAAAGAGCAGAGCCCCAGTCTTGCTGCTTATCTGCAATGACTGCCAGGGCAAGTGAGGACCAGCAAGACAATTCCTGCCTAGCACCTTCCTTGGAGGAGAGAGAGTGCAACGTTTCATTTTAGCATTTTGGCGCTCACGAGGGAGACAAACTGCTTTGGCTGTTTGCAAGGCTAGGAAAGAGCAGAGCCCCAGTCTTGCTGTTTATCTGCAATGACTGCCAGGGCAAGTGAGGACCAGCAAGACAATTCCTGCCTAGCACCTTCCTTGGAGGAGAGAGAGTGCAACGTTTCATTTTGCTTTTTGGAGTGCGAGATTTAGAAAAAGCACAGTGTCTGTTTGCAAGGGTAGGAAAGAGCAGAGCCCCAGTCTTGCTGTTTATCTGCAATGACTGCCAGGGCAAGTGAGGACCAGCAAGACAATTCCTGACTAGCACCTTCCTTGGAGGAGAGAGAGTGCAACGTTTCATTTTAGCATTTTGGCGCTCATGAGGGAGACAAACTGCTTTGGCTGTTTGCAAGGCTAGGAAAGAGCAGAGCCCCAGTCTTGCTGCTTATCTGCAATGACTGCCAGGGCAAGTGAGGACCAGCAAGACAATTCCTGCCTAGCACCTTCCTTGGAGGAGAGAGAGTGCAACGTTTCATTTTAGCATTTTGGCGGTCACAAGCAAGACGAACTTCTTTTGCTGTTTGCAAGGCTAGGAAAGAGCAGAGCCCCAGTCTTGCTGCTTATCTGCAATGACTGCCAGGGCAAGTGAGGACCAGCAAGACAATTCCTGCCTAGCACCTTCCTTGGAGGAGAGAGAGTGCAACGTTTCATTTTAGCATTTTGGCGCTCACGAGGGAGACAAACTGCTTTGGCTGTTTGCAAGGCTAGGAAAGAGCAGAGCCCCAGTCTTGCTGTTTATCTGCAATGACTGCCAGGGCAAGTGAGGACCAGCAAGACAATTCCTGCCTAGCACCTTCCTTGGAGGAGAGAGAGTGCAACGTTTCATTTTGCTTTTTGGAGTGCGAGATTTAGAAAAAGCACAGTGTCTGTTTGCAAGGGTAGGAAAGAGCAGAGCCCCAGTCTTGCTGTTTATCTGCAATGACTGCCAGGGCAAGTGAGGACCAGCAAGACAATTCCTGACTAGCACCTTCCTTGGAGGAGAGAGAGTGCAACGTTTCATTTTAGCATTTTGGCGCCCACGAGGGAGACAAACTGCTTTTGCTGTTTGCAAGGCTATGAAATAGCAGAGCCCCAGTCTTGCTGTTTATCTGCAATGACTGCCAGGGCAAGTGAGGACCAGCAAGACAATTCCTGCCTAGCACCTTCCTTGGAGGAGAGAGAGTGCAACGTTTCATTTTGCTTTTTGGAGTGCGAGATTTAGAAAAAGCACAGTGTCTGTTTGCAAGGGTAGGAAAGAGCAGAGCCCCAGTCTTGCTGTTTATCTGCAATGACTGCCAGGGCAAGTGAGGACCAGCAAGACAATTCCTGCCTAGCACCTTCCTTGGAGGAGAGAGAGTGCAACGTTTCATTTTAGCATTTTGGCGCTCACGAGGGAGACAAACTGCTTTGGCTGTTTGCAAGGCTAGGAAAGAGCAGAGCCCCAGTCTTGCTGCTTATCTGCAATGACTGCCAGGGCAAGTGAGGACCAGCAAGACAATTCCTGCCTAGCACCTTCCTTGGAGGAGAGAGAGTGCAACGTTTCATTTTAGCATTTTGGCGCTCACAAGGGAGACAAACTGCTTTTGCTGTTTGCAAGGCTAGGATAGAGCAGAGCCCCAGTCTTGCTGTTTATCTGCAATGACTGCCAGGGCAAGTGAGGACCAGCAAGACAATTCCTTCCTAGCACCTTCCTTGGAGGAGAGAGAGTGCAACGTTTCATTTTGCTTTTTGGAGTGCGAGATTTAGAAAAAGCACAGTGTCTGTTTGCAAGGGTAGGAAAGAGCAGAGCCCCAGTCTTGCTGTTTATCTGCAATGACTGCCAGGGCAAGTGAGGACCAGCAAGACAATTCCTGCCTAGCACCTTCCTTGGAGGAGAGAGAGTGCAACGTTTCATTTTAGCATTTTGGCGCTCACGAGGGAGACAAACTGCTTTGGCTGTTTGCAAGGCTAGGAAAGAGCAGAGCCCCAGTCTTGCTGTTTATCTGCAATGACTGCCAGGGCAAGTGAGGACCAGCAAGACAATTCCTGACTAGCACCTTCCTTGGAGGAGAGAGAGTGCAACGTTTCATTTTAGCATTTTGGCGCCCACGAGGGAGACAAACTGCTTTTGCTGTTTGCAAGGCTATGAAATAGCAGAGCCCCAGTCTTGCTGCTTATCTGCAATGACTGCCAGGGCAAGTGAGGACCAGCAAGACAATTCCTGCCTAGCACCTTCCTTGGAGGAGAGAGAGTGCAACGTTTCATTTTAGCATTTTGGCGCTCACGAGGGAGACAAACTGCTTTTGCTGTTTGCAAGGCTAGGAAAGAGCAGAGCCCCAGTCTTGCTGTTTATCTGCAATGACTGCCAGGGCAAGTGAGGACCAGCAAGACACTTCCTGACTAGCACCTTCCTTGGAGGAGAGAGAGTGCAACGTTTCATTTTAGCATTTTGGCGCCCACGAGGGAGACAAACTGCTTTTGCTGTTTGCAAGGCTATGAAATAGCAGAGCCCCAGTCTTGCTGCTTATCTGCAATGACTGCCAGGGCAAGTGAGGACCAGCAAGACAATTCCTGCCTAGCACCTTCCTTGGAGGAGAGAGAGTGCAACGTTTCATTTTGCTTTTTGGAGTGCGAGATTTAGAAAAAGCACAGTGTCTGTTTGCAAGGGTAGGAAAGAGCAGAGCCCCAGTCTTGCTGTTTATCTGCAATGACTGCCAGGGCAAGTGAGGACCAGCAAGACAATTCCTGACTAGCACCTTCCTTGGAGGAGAGAGAGTGCAACGTTTCATTTTAGCATTTTGGCGCTCACGAGGGAGACAAACTGCTTTTGCTGTTTGCAAGGCTATGAAATAGCAGAGCCCCAGTCTTGCTGCTTATCTGCAATGACTGCCAGGGCAAGTGAGGACCAGCAAGACAATTCCTGCCTAGCACCTTCCTTGGAGGAGAGAGAGTGCAACGTTTCATTTTGCTTTTTGGAGTGCGAGATTTAGAAAAAGCACAGTGTCTGTTTGCAAGGGTAGGAAAGAGCAGAGCCCCAGTCTTGCTGTTTATCTGCAATGACTGCCAGGGCAAGTGAGGACCAGCAAGACAATTCCTGACTAGCACCTTCCTTGGAGGAGAGAGAGTGCAACGTTTCATTTTAGCATTTTGGCGCTCACGAGGGAGACAAACTGCTTTTGCTGTTTGCAAGGCTATGAAATAGCAGAGCCCCAGTCTTGCTGCTTATCTGCAATGACTGCCAGGGCAAGTGAGGACCAGCAAGACAATTCCTGCCTAGCACCTTCCTTGGAGGAGAGAGAGTGCAACGTTTCATTTTGCTTTTTGGAGTGCGAGATTTAGAAAAAGCACAGTGTCTGTTTGCAAGGGTAGGAAAGAGCAGAGCCCCAGTCTTGCTGTTTATCTGCAATGACTGCCAGGGCAAGTGAGGACCAGCAAGACAATTCCTGACTAGCACCTTCCTTGGAGGAGAGAGAGTGCAACGTTTCATTTTAGCATTTTGGCGCCCACGAGGGAGACAAACTGCTTTTGCTGTTTGCAAGGCTATGAAATAGCAGAGCCCCAGTCTTGCTGTTTATCTGCAATGACTGCCAGGGCAAGTGAGGACCAGCAAGACAATTCCTGCCTAGCACCTTCCTTGGAGGAGAGAGAGTGCAACGTTTCATTTTGCTTTTTGGAGTGCGAGATTTAGAAAAAGCACAGTGTCTGTTTGCAAGGGTAGGAAAGAGCAGAGCCCCAGTCTTGCTGTTTATCTGCAATGACTGCCAGGGCAAGTGAGGACCAGCAAGACAATTCCTGCCTAGCACCTTCCTTGGAGGAGAGAGAGTGCAACGTTTCATTTTAGCATTTTGGCGCTCACGAGGGAGACAAACTGCTTTGGCTGTTTGCAAGGCTAGGAAAGAGCAGAGCCCCAGTCTTGCTGCTTATCTGCAATGACTGCCAGGGCAAGTGAGGACCAGCAAGACAATTCCTGCCTAGCACCTTCCTTGGAGGAGAGAGATTGCAACGTTTCATTTTAGCATTTTGGCGCTCAAAAGGGAGACAAACTGCTTTTGCTGTTTGCAAGGCTAGGATAGAGCAGAGCCCCAGTCTTGCTGTTTATCTGCAATGACTACCAGGGCAAGTGAGGACCAGCAAGACAATTCCTGCCTAGCACCTTCCTTGGAGGAGAGAGAGTGCAACGTTTCATTTTGCTTTTTGGAGTGCGAGATTTAGAAAAAGCACAGTGTCTGTTTGCAAGGGTAGGAAAGAGCAGAGCCCTAGTCTTGCTGTTTATCTGCAATGACTGCCAGGGCAAGTGAGGACCAGCAAGACACTTCCTGACTAGCACCTTCCTTGGAGGAGAGAGAGTGCAACGTTTCATTTTAGCATTTTGGCGCCCACGAGGGAGACAAACTGCTTTTGCTGTTTGCAAGGCTATGAAATAGCAGAGCCCCAGTCTTGCTGCTTATCTGCAATGACTGCCAGGGCAAGTGAGGACCAGCAAGACAATTCCTGCCTAGCACCTTCCTTGGAGGAGAGAGAGTGCAACGTTTCATTTTAGCATTTTGGCGCTCACGAGGGAGACAAACTGCTTTGGCTGTTTGCAAGGCTAGGAAAGAGCAGAGCCCCAGTCTTGCTGTTTATCTGCAATGACTGCCAGGGCAAGTGAGGACCAGCAAGACAATTCCTGCCTAGCACCTTCCTTGGAGGAGAGAGAGTGCAACGTTTCATTTTGCTTTTTGGAGTGCGAGATTTAGAAAAAGCACAGTGTCTGTTTGCAAGGGTAGGAAAGAGCAGAGCCCCAGTCTTGCTGTTTATCTGCAATGACTGCCAGGGCAAGTGAGGACCAGCAAGACAATTCCTGCCTAGCACCTTCCTTGGAGGAGAGAGAGTGCAACGTTTCATTTTAGCATTTTGGCGCTCACGAGGGAGACAAACTGCTTTGGCTGTTTGCAAGGCTAGGAAAGAGCAGAGCCCCAGTCTTGCTGTTTATCTGCAATGACTGCCAGGGCAAGTGAGGACCAGCAAGACAATTCCTGACTAGCACCTTCCTTGGAGGAGAGAGAGTGCAACGTTTCATTTTAGCATTTTGGCGCCCACGAGGGAGACAAACTGCTTTTGCTGTTTGCAAGGCTATGAAATAGCAGAGCCCCAGTCTTGCTGCTTATCTGCAATGACTGCCAGGGCAAGTGAGGACCAGCAAGACAATTCCTGCCTAGCACCTTCCTTGGAGGAGAGAGAGTGCAACGTTTCATTTTAGCATTTTGGCGCTCACGAGGGAGACAAACTGCTTTTGCTGTTTGCAAGGCTAGGAAAGAGCAGAGCCCCAGTCTTGCTGTTTATCTGCAATGACTGCCAGGGCAAGTGAGGACCAGCAAGACACTTCCTGACTAGCACCTTCCTTGGAGGAGAGAGAGTGCAACGTTTCATTTTAGCATTTTGGCGCCCACGAGGGAGACAAACTGCTTTTGCTGTTTGCAAGGCTATGAAATAGCAGAGCCCCAGTCTTGCTGCTTATCTGCAATGACTGCCAGGGCAAGTGAGGACCAGCAAGACAATTCCTGCCTAGCACCTTCCTTGGAGGAGAGAGAGTGCAACGTTTCATTTTGCTTTTTGGAGTGCGAGATTTAGAAAAAGCACAGTGTCTGTTTGCAAGGGTAGGAAAGAGCAGAGCCCCAGTCTTGCTGTTTATCTGCAATGACTGCCAGGGCAAGTGAGGACCAGCAAGACAATTCCTGACTAGCACCTTCCTTGGAGGAGAGAGAGTGCAACGTTTCATTTTAGCATTTTGGCGCTCACGAGGGAGACAAACTGCTTTTGCTGTTTGCAAGGCTATGAAATAGCAGAGCCCCAGTCTTGCTGCTTATCTGCAATGACTGCCAGGGCAAGTGAGGACCAGCAAGACAATTCCTGCCTAGCACCTTCCTTGGAGGAGAGAGAGTGCAACGTTTCATTTTGCTTTTTGGAGTGCGAGATTTAGAAAAAGCACAGTGTCTGTTTGCAAGGGTAGGAAAGAGCAGAGCCCCAGTCTTGCTGTTTATCTGCAATGACTGCCAGGGCAAGTGAGGACCAGCAAGACAATTCCTGACTAGCACCTTCCTTGGAGGAGAGAGAGTGCAACGTTTCATTTTAGCATTTTGGCGCTCACGAGGGAGACAAACTGCTTTTGCTGTTTGCAAGGCTATGAAATAGCAGAGCCCCAGTCTTGCTGCTTATCTGCAATGACTGCCAGGGCAAGTGAGGACCAGCAAGACAATTCCTGCCTAGCACCTTCCTTGGAGGAGAGAGAGTGCAACGTTTCATTTTGCTTTTTGGAGTGCGAGATTTAGAAAAAGCACAGTGTCTGTTTGCAAGGGTAGGAAAGAGCAGAGCCCCAGTCTTGCTGTTTATCTGCAATGACTGCCAGGGCAAGTGAGGACCAGCAAGACAATTCCTGACTAGCACCTTCCTTGGAGGAGAGAGAGTGCAACGTTTCATTTTAGCATTTTGGCGCCCACGAGGGAGACAAACTGCTTTTGCTGTTTGCAAGGCTATGAAATAGCAGAGCCCCAGTCTTGCTGTTTATCTGCAATGACTGCCAGGGCAAGTGAGGACCAGCAAGACAATTCCTGCCTAGCACCTTCCTTGGAGGAGAGAGAGTGCAACGTTTCATTTTGCTTTTTGGAGTGCGAGATTTAGAAAAAGCACAGTGTCTGTTTGCAAGGGTAGGAAAGAGCAGAGCCCCAGTCTTGCTGTTTATCTGCAATGACTGCCAGGGCAAGTGAGGACCAGCAAGACAATTCCTGCCTAGCACCTTCCTTGGAGGAGAGAGAGTGCAACGTTTCATTTTAGCATTTTGGCGCTCACGAGGGAGACAAACTGCTTTGGCTGTTTGCAAGGCTAGGAAAGAGCAGAGCCCCAGTCTTGCTGCTTATCTGCAATGACTGCCAGGGCAAGTGAGGACCAGCAAGACAATTCCTGCCTAGCACCTTCCTTGGAGGAGAGAGATTGCAACGTTTCATTTTAGCATTTTGGCGCTCAAAAGGGAGACAAACTGCTTTTGCTGTTTGCAAGGCTAGGATAGAGCAGAGCCCCAGTCTTGCTGTTTATCTGCAATGACTACCAGGGCAAGTGAGGACCAGCAAGACAATTCCTGCCTAGCACCTTCCTTGGAGGAGAGAGAGTGCAACGTTTCATTTTGCTTTTTGGAGTGCGAGATTTAGAAAAAGCACAGTGTCTGTTTGCAAGGGTAGGAAAGAGCAGAGCCCTAGTCTTGCTGTTTATCTGCAATGACTGCCAGGGCAAGTGAGGACCAGCAAGACACTTCCTGACTAGCACCTTCCTTGGAGGAGAGAGAGTGCAACGTTTCATTTTAGCATTTTGGCGCCCACGAGGGAGACAAACTGCTTTTGCTGTTTGCAAGGCTATGAAATAGCAGAGCCCCAGTCTTGCTGCTTATCTGCAATGACTGCCAGGGCAAGTGAGGACCAGCAAGACAATTCCTGCCTAGCACCTTCCTTGGAGGAGAGAGAGTGCAACGTTTCATTTTAGCATTTTGGCGCTCACGAGGGAGACAAACTGCTTTGGCTGTTTGCAAGGCTAGGAAAGAGCAGAGCCCCAGTCTTGCTGTTTATCTGCAATGACTGCCAGGGCAAGTGAGGACCAGCAAGACAATTCCTGCCTAGCACCTTCCTTGGAGGAGAGAGAGTGCAACGTTTCATTTTGCTTTTTGGAGTGCGAGATTTAGAAAAAGCACAGTGTCTGTTTGCAAGGGTAGGAAAGAGCAGAGCCCGAGTCTTGCTGTTTATCTGCAATGACTGCCAGGGCAAGTGAGGACCAGCAAGACAATTCCTGACTAGCACCTTCCTTGGAGGAGAGAGAGTGCAACGTTTCATTTTAGCATTTTGGCGCTCACGAGGGAGACAAACTGCTTTTGCTGTTTGCAAGGCTATGAAATAGCAGAGCCCCAGTCTTGCTGCTTATCTGCAATGACTGCCAGGGCAAGTGAGGACCAGCAAGACAATTCCTGCCTAGCACCTTCCTTGGAGGAGAGAGAGTGCAACGTTTCATTTTGCTTTTTGGAGTGCGAGATTTAGAAAAAGCACAGTGTCTGTTTGCAAGGGTAGGAAAGAGCAGAGCCCCAGTCTTGCTGTTTATCTGCAATGACTGCCAGGGCAAGTGAGGACCAGCAAGACAATTCCTGACTAGCACCTTCCTTGGAGGAGAGAGAGTGCAACGTTTCATTTTAGCATTTTGGCGCTCACGAGGGAGACAAACTGCTTTTGCTGTTTGCAAGGCTATGAAATAGCAGAGCCCCAGTCTTGCTGCTTATCTGCAATGACTGCCAGGGCAAGTGAGGACCAGCAAGACAATTCCTGCCTAGCACCTTCCTTGGAGGAGAGAGAGTGCAACGTTTCATTTTAGCATTTTGGCGCTCACAAGGGAGACAAACTGCTTTTGCTGTTTGCAAGGCTAGGATAGAGCAGAGCCCCAGTCTTGCTGTTTATCTGCAATGACTGCCAGGGCAAGTGAGGACCAGCAAGACAATTCCTGCCTAGCACCTTCCTTGGAGGAGAGAGAGTGCAACGTTTCATTTTGCTTTTTGGAGTGCGAGATTTAGAAAAAGCACAGTGTCTGTTTGCAAGGGTAGGAAAGAGCAGAGCCCCAGTCTTGCTGTTTATCTGCCATGACTGCCAGGGCAAGTGAGGACCAGCAAGACAATTCCTGCCTAGCACCTTCCTTGGAGGAGAGAGAGTGCAACGTTTCATTTTAGCATTTTGGCGCTCACGAGGGAGACAAACTGCTTTGGCTGTTTGCAAGGCTAGGAAAGAGCAGAGCCCCAGTCTTGCTGCTTATCTGCAATGACTGCCAGGGCAAGTGAGGACCAGCAAGACAATTCCTGCCTAGCACCTTCCTTGGAGGAGAGAGAGTGCAACGTTTCATTTTAGCATTTTGGCGGTCACAAGCAAGATGAACTTCTTTTGCTGTTTGCAAGGCTAGGAAAGAGCAGAGCCCCAGTCTTGCTGCTTATCTGCAATGACTGCCAGGGCAAGTGAGGACCAGCAAGACAATTCCTGCCTAGCACCTTCCTTGGAGGAGAGAGAGTGCAACGTTTCATTTTAGCATTTTGGCGCTCACGAGGGAGACAAACTGCTTTGGCTGTTTGCAAGGCTAGGAAAGAGCAGAGCCCCAGTCTTGCTGTTTATCTGCAATGACTGCCAGGGCAAGTGAGGACCAGCAAGACAATTCCTGCCTAGCACCTTCCTTGGAGGAGAGAGAGTGCAACGCTTCATTTTGCTTTTTTGGAGTGCGAGATTTAGAAAAAGCACAGTGTCTGTTTGCAAGGGTAGGAAAGAGCAGAGCCCCAGTCTTGCTGTTTATCTGCAATGACTGCCAGGGCAAGTGAGGACCAGCAAGACACTTCCTGACTAGCACCTTCCTCTGAGGAGAGAGAGTGCAACGTTTCATTTTAGCATTTTGGCGCCCACGAGGGAGACAAACTGCTTTTGCTGTTTGCAAGGCTATGAAATAGCAGAGCCCCAGTCTTGCTGCTTATCTGCAATGACTGCCAGGGCAAGTGAGGACCAGCAAGACAATTCCTGCCTAGCACCTTCCTTGGAGGAGAGAGAGTGCAACGTTTCATTTTAGCATTTTGGCGCTCACAAGGGAGACAAACTGCTTTGGCTGTTTGCAAGGCTAGGATAGAGCAGAGCCCCAGTCTTGCTGTTTATCTGCAATGACTGCCAGGGCAAGTGAGGACCAGCAAGACAATTCCTGCCTAGCACCTTCCTTGGAGGAGAGAGAGTGCAACGTTTCATTTTAGCATTTTGGCGCCCACGAGGGAGACAAACTGCTTTTGCTGTTTGCAAGGCTATGAAATAGCAGAGCCCCAGTCTTGCTGTTTATCTGCAATGACTGCCAGGGCAAGTGAGGACCAGCAAGACAATTCCTGCCTAGCACCTTCCTTGGAAAAGAGAGAGTGCAACGTTTCATTTTGCTTTTTGGAGTGCGAGATTTAGAAAAAGCACAGTGTCTGTTTGCAAGGGTAGGAAAGAGCAGAGCCCCAGTCTTGCTGTTTATCTGCAATGACTGCCAGGGCAAGTGAGGACCAGCAAGACAATTCCTGCCTAGCACCTTCCTTGGAGGAGAGAGAGTGCAACGTTTCATTTCAGCATTTTGGCGCTCACGAGGGAGACAAACTGCTTTTGCTGTTTGCAAGGCTATGAAATAGCAGAGCCCCAGTCTTGCTGCTTATCTGCAATGACTGCCAGGGCAAGTGAGGACCAGCAAGACAATTCCTGCCTAGCACCTTCCTTGGAGGAGAGAGAGTGCAACGTTTCATTTTAGCATTTTGGCGCTCACAAGGGAGACAAACTGCTTTTGCTGTTTGCAAGGCTAGGATAGAGCAGAGCCCCAGTCTTGCTGTTTATCTGCAATGACTGCCAGGGCAAGTGAGGACCAGCAAGACAATTCCTGCCTAGCACCTTCCTTGGAGGAGAGAGAGTGCAACGTTTCATTTTAGCATTTTGGCGCTCACAAGGGAGACAAACTGCTTTTGCTGTTTGCAAGGCTAGGATAGAGCAGAGCCCCAGTCTTGCTGTTTATCTGCCATGACTGCCAGGGCAAGTGAGGACCAGCAAGACAATTCCTGCCTAGCACCTTCCTTGGAGGAGAGAGAGTGCAACGTTTCATTTTAGCATTTTGGCGCTCACGAGGGAGACAAACTGCTTTGGCTGTTTGCAAGGCTAGGAAAGAGCAGAGCCCCAGTCTTGCTGCTTATCTGCAATGACTGCCAGGGCAAGTGAGGACCAGCAAGACAATTCCTGCCTAGCACCTTCCTTGGAGGAGAGAGAGTGCAACGTTTCATTTTAGCATTTTGGCGGTCACAAGCAAGACGAACTTCTTTTGCTGTTTGCAAGGCTAGGAAAGAGCAGAGCCCCAGTCTTGCTGCTTATCTGCAATGACTGCCAGGGCAAGTGAGGACCAGCAAGACAATTCCTGCCTAGCACCTTCCTTGGAGGAGAGAGAGTGCAACGTTTCATTTTAGCATTTTGGCGCTCACGAGGGAGACAAACTGCTTTGGCTGTTTGCAAGGCTAGGAAAGAGCAGAGCCCCAGTCTTGCTGTTTATCTGCAATGACTGCCAGGGCAAGTGAGGACCAGCAAGACAATTCCTGCCTAGCACCTTCCTTGGAGGAGAGAGAGTGCAACGTTTCATTTTGCTTTTTTGGAGTGCGAGATTTAGAAAAAGCACAGTGTCTGTTTGCAAGGGTAGGAAAGAGCAGAGCCCCAGTCTTGCTGTTTATCTGCAATGACTGCCAGGGCAAGTGAGGACCAGCAAGACACTTCCTGACTAGCACCTTCCTCTGAGGAGAGAGAGTGCAACGTTTCATTTTAGCATTTTGGCGCCCACGAGGGAGACAAACTGCTTTTGCTGTTTGCAAGGCTATGAAATAGCAGAGCCCCAGTCTTGCTGCTTATCTGCAATGACTGCCAGGGCAAGTGAGGACCAGCAAGACAATTCCTGCCTAGCACCTTCCTTGGAGGAGAGAGAGTGCAACGTTTCATTTTAGCATTTTGGCGCTCACAAGGGAGACAAACTGCTTTGGCTGTTTGCAAGGCTAGGAAAGAGCAGAGCCCCAGTCTTGCTGTTTATCTGCAATGACTGCCAGGGCAAGTGAGGACCAGCAAGACAATTCCTGCCTAGCACCTTCCTTGGAGGAGAGAGAGTGCAACGTTTCATTTTAGCATTTTGGCGCCCACGAGGGAGACAAACTGCTTTTGCTGTTTGCAAGGCTATGAAATAGCAGAGCCCCAGTCTTGCTGTTTATCTGCAATGACTGCCAGGGCAAGTGAGGACCAGCAAGACAATTCCTGCCTAGCACCTTCCTTGGAGGAGAGAGAGTGCAACGTTTCATTTTGCTTTTTGGAGTGCGAGATTTAGAAAAAGCACAGTGTCTGTTTGCAAGGGTAGGAAAGAGCAGAGCCCCAGTCTTGCTGCTTATCTGCAATGACTGCCAGGGCAAGTGAGGACCAGCAAGACAATTCCTGACTAGCACCTTCCTTGGAGGAGAGAGAGTGCAACGTTTCATTTCAGCATTTTGGCGCTCACGAGGGAGACAAACTGCTTTTGCTGTTTGCAAGGCTATGAAATAGCAGAGCCCCAGTCTTGCTGCTTATCTGCAATGACTGCCAGGGCAAGTGAGGACCAGCAAGACAATTCCTGCCTAGCACCTTCCTTGGAGGAGAGAGAGTGCAACGTTTCATTTTAGCATTTTGGCGCTCACAAGGGAGACAAACTGCTTTTGCTGTTTGCAAGGCTAGGATAGAGCAGAGCCCCAGTCTTGCTGTTTATCTGCAATGACTGCCAGGGCAAGTGAGGACCAGCAAGACAATTCCTGCCTAGCACCTTCCTTGGAGGAGAGAGAGTGCAACGTTTCATTTTGCTTTTTGGAGTGCGAGATTTAGAAAAAGCACAGTGTCTGTTTGCAAGGGTAGGAAAGAGCAGAGCCCCAGTCTTGCTGTTTATCTGCAATGACTGCCAGGGCAAGTGAGGACCAGCAAGACAATTCCTGCCTAGCACCTTCCTTGGAGGAGAGAGAGTGCAACGTTTCATTTTAGCATTTTGGCGCTCACGAGGGAGACAAACTGCTTTGGCTGTTTGCAAGGCTAGGAAAGAGCAGAGCCCCAGTCTTGCTGCTTATCTGCAATGACTGCCAGGGCAAGTGAGGACCAGCAAGACAATTCCTGCCTAGCACCTTCCTTGGAGGAGAGAGAGTGCAACGTTTCATTTTAGCATTTTGGCGGTCACAAGCAAGACGAACTTCTTTTGCTGTTTGCAAGGCTAGGAAAGAGCAGAGCCCCAGTCTTGCTGCTTATCTGCAATGACTGCCAGGGCAAGTGAGGACCAGCAAGACAATTCCTGCCTAGCACCTTCCTTGGAGGAGAGAGAGTGCAACGTTTCATTTTAGCATTTTGGCGCTCACGAGGGAGACAAACTGCTTTGGCTGTTTGCAAGGCTAGGAAAGAGCAGAGCCCCAGTCTTGCTGTTTATCTGCAATGACTGCCAGGGCAAGTGAGGACCAGCAAGACAATTCCTGCCTAGCACCTTCCTTGGAGGAGAGAGAGTGCAACGTTCCATTTTGCTTTTTTGGAGTGCGAGATTTAGAAAAAGCACAGTGTCTGTTTGCAAGGGTAGGAAAGAGCAGAGCCCCAGTCTTGCTGTTTATCTGCAATGACTGCCAGGGCAAGTGAGGACCAGCAAGACACTTCCTGACTAGCACCTTCCTCTGAGGAGAGAGAGTGCAACGTTTCATTTTAGCATTTTGGCGCCCACGAGGGAGACAAACTGCTTTGGCTGTTTGCAAGGCTATGAAATAACAGAGCCCCAGTCTTGCTGCTTATCTGCAATGACTGCCAGGGCAAGTGAGGACCAGCAAGACAATTCCTGCCTAGCACCTTCCTTGGAGGAGAGAGAGTGCAACGTTTCATTTTAGCATTTTGGCGCTCACAAGGGAGACAAACTGCTTTTGCTGTTTGCAAGGCTAGGATAGAGCAGAGCCCCAGTCTTGCTGTTTATCTGCAATGACTGCCAGGGCAAGTGAGGACCAGCAAGACAATTCCTGCCTAGCACCTTCCTTGGAGGAGAGAGAGTGCAACGTTTCATTTTGCTTTTTGGAGTGCGAGATTTAGAAAAAGCACAGTGTCTGTTTGCAAGGGTAGGAAAGAGCAGAGCCCCAGTCTTGCTGTTTATCTGCAATGACTGCCAGGGCAAGTGAGGACCAGCAAGACAATTCCTGACTAGCACCTTCCTTGGAGGAGAGAGAGTGCAACGTTTCATTTCAGCATTTTGGCGCTCACGAGGGAGACAAACTGCTTTTGCTGTTTGCAAGGCTATGAAATAGCAGAGCCCCAGTCTTGCTGCTTATCTGCAATGACTGCCAGGGCAAGTGAGGACCAGCAAGACAATTCCTGCCTAGCACCTTCCTTGGAGGAGAGAGAGTGCAACGTTTCATTTTAGCATTTTGGCGCTCACAAGGGAGACAAACTGCTTTTGCTGTTTGCAAGGCTAGGATAGAGCAGAGCCCCAGTCTTGCTGTTTATCTGCAATGACTGCCAGGGCAAGTGAGGACCAGCAAGACAATTCCTGCCTAGCACCTTCCTTGGAGGAGAGAGAGTGCAACGTTTCATTTTGCTTTTTGGAGTGCGAGATTTAGAAAAAGCACAGTGTCTGTTTGCAAGGGTAGGAAAGAGCAGAGCCCCAGTCTTGCTGTTTATCTGCAATGACTGCCAGGGCAAGTGAGGACCAGCAAGACAATTCCTGCCTAGCACCTTCCTTGGAGGAGAGAGAGTGCAACGTTTCATTTTAGCATTTTGGCGCTCACGAGGGAGACAAACTGCTTTGGCTGTTTGCAAGGCTAGGAAAGAGCAGAGCCCCAGTCTTGCTGCTTATCTGCAATGACTGCCAGGGCAAGTGAGGACCAGCAAGACAATTCCTGCCTAGCACCTTCCTTGGAGGAGAGAGAGTGCAACGTTTCATTTTAGCATTTTGGCGGTCACAAGCAAGACGAACTTCTTTTGCTGTTTGCAAGGCTAGGAAAGAGCAGAGCCCCAGTCTTGCTGCTTATCTGCAATGACTGCCAGGGCAAGTGAGGACCAGCAAGACAATTCCTGCCTAGCACCTTCCTTGGAGGAGAGAGAGTGCAACGTTTCATTTTAGCATTTTGGCGCTCACGAGGGAGACAAACTGCTTTGGCTGTTTGCAAGGCTAGGAAAGAGCAGAGCCCCAGTCTTGCTGTTTATCTGCAATGACTGCCAGGGCAAGTGAGGACCAGCAAGACAATTCCTGCCTAGCACCTTCCTTGGAGGAGAGAGAGTGCAACGTTTCATTTTGCTTTTTTGGAGTGCGAGATTTAGAAAAAGCACAGTGTCTGTTTGCAAGGGTAGGAAAGAGCAGAGCCCCAGTCTTGCTGTTTATCTGCAATGACTGCCAGGGCAAGTGAGGACCAGCAAGACACTTCCTGACTAGCACCTTCCTCTGAGGAGAGAGAGTGCAACGTTTCATTTTAGCATTTTGGCGCCCACGAGGGAGACAAACTGCTTTGGCTGTTTGCAAGGCTATGAAATAACAGAGCCCCAGTCTTGCTGCTTATCTGCAATGACTGCCAGGGCAAGTGAGGACCAGCAAGACAATTCCTGCCTAGCACCTTCCTTGGAGGAGAGAGAGTGCAACGTTTCATTTTAGCATTTTGGCGCTCACAAGGGAGACAAACTGCTTTTGCTGTTTGCAAGGCTAGGATAGAGCAGAGCCCCAGTCTTGCTGTTTATCTGCAATGACTGCCAGGGCAAGTGAGGACCAGCAAGACAATTCCTGCCTAGCACCTTCCTTGGAGGAGAGAGAGTGCAACGTTTCATTTTAGCATTTTGGCGCCCACGAGGGAGACAAACTGCTTTTGCTGTTTGCAAGGCTATGAAATAGCAGAGCCCCAGTCTTGCTGTTTATCTGCAATGACTGCCAGGGCAAGTGAGGACCAGCAAGACAATTCCTGCCTAGCACCTTCCTTGGAGGAGAGAGAGTGCAACGTTTCATTTTGCTTTTTGGAGTGCGAGATTTAGAAAAAGCACAGTGTCTGTTTGCAAGGGTAGGAAAGAGCAGAGCCCCAGTCTTGCTGTTTATCTGCAATGACTGCCAGGGCAAGTGAGGACCAGCAAGACAATTCCTGACTAGCACCTTCCTTGGAGGAGAGAGAGTGCAACGTTTCATTTCAGCATTTTGGCGCTCACGAGGGAGACAAACTGCTTTTGCTGTTTGCAAGGCTATGAAATAGCAGAGCCCCAGTCTTGCTGCTTATCTGCAATGACTGCCAGGGCAAGTGAGGACCAGCAAGACAATTCCTGCCTAGCACCTTCCTTGGAGGAGAGAGAGTGCAACGTTTCATTTTAGCATTTTGGCGCTCACAAAGGAGACAAACTGCTTTTGCTGTTTGCAAGGCTAGGATAGAGCAGAGCCCCAGTCTTGCTGTTTATCTGCAATGACTGCCAGGGCAAGTGAGGACCAGCAAGACAATTCCTGCCTAACACCTTCCTTGGAGGAGAGAGAGTGCAACGTTTCATTTTGCTTTTTGGAGTGCGAGATTTAGAAAAAGCACAGTGTCTGTTTGCAAGGGTAGGAAAGAGCAGAGCCCCAGTCTTGCTGTTTATCTGCAATGACTGCCAGGGCAAGTGAGGACCAGCAAGACAATTCCTGCCTAGCACCTTCCTTGGAGGAGAGAGAGTGCAACGTTTCATTTTAGCATTTTGGCGCTCACGAGGGAGACAAACTGCTTTGGCTGTTTGCAAGGCTAGGAAAGAGCAGAGCCCCAGTCTTGCTGCTTATCTGCAATGACTGCCAGGGCAAGTGAGGACCAGCAAGACAATTCCTGCCTAGCACCTTCCTTGGAGGAGAGAGAGTGCAACGTTTCATTTTAGCATTTTGGCGGTCACAAGCAAGACGAACTTCTTTTGCTGTTTGCAAGGCTAGGAAAGAGCAGAGCCCCAGTCTTGCTGCTTATCTGCAATGACTGCCAGGGCAAGTGAGGACCAGCAAGACAATTCCTGCCTAGCACCTTCCTTGGAGGAGAGAGAGTGCAACGTTTCATTTTAGCATTTTGGCGCTCACGAGGGAGACAAACTGCTTTGGCTGTTTGCAAGGCTAGGAAAGAGCAGAGCCCCAGTCTTGCTGTTTATCTGCAATGACTGCCAGGGCAAGTGAGGACCAGCAAGACAATTCCTGCCTAGCACCTTCCTTGGAGGAGAGAGAGTGCAACGTTTCATTTTGCTTTTTTGGAGTGCGAGATTTAGAAAAAGCACAGTGTCTGTTTGCAAGGGTAGGAAAGAGCAGAGCCCCAGTCTTGCTGTTTATCTGCAATGACTGCCAGGGCAAGTGAGGACCAGCAAGACACTTCCTGACTAGCACCTTCCTCTGAGGAGAGAGAGTGCAACGTTTCATTTTAGCATTTTGGCGCTCACGAGGGAGACAATCTGCTTTTGCTGTTTGCAAGGCTATGAAATAGCAGAGCCCCAGTCTTGCTCCTTATCTGCAATGACTGCCAGGGCAAGTGAGGACCAGCAAGACAATTCCTGCCTAGCACCTTCCTTGGAGGAGAGAGAGTGCAACGTTTCATTTTAGCATTTTGGCGCTCACAAGGGAGACAAACTGCTTTTGCTGTTTGCAAGGCTAGGATAGAGCAGAGCCCCAGTCTTGCTGTTTATCTGCAATGACTACCAGGGCAAGTGAGGACCAGCAAGACAATTCCTGCCTAGCACCTTCCTTGGAGGAGAGAGTGCAACGTTTCATTTTAGCATTTTGGCGCCCACGAGGGAGACAAACTGCTTTTGCTGTTTGCAAGGCTATGAAATAGCAGAGCCCCAGTCTTGCTGTTTATCTGCAATGACTGCCAGGGCAAGTGAGGACCAGCAAGACAATTCCTGCCTAGCACCGTCCTTGGAGGAGAGAGAGTGCAACGTTTCATTTTGCTTTTTGGAGTGCGAGATTTAGAAAAAGCACAGTGTCTGTTTGCAAGGGTAGGAAAGAGCAGAGCCCCAGTCTTGCTGTTTATCTGCAATGACTGCCAGGGCAAGTGAGGACCAGCAAGACAATTCCTGACTAGCACCTTCCTTGGAGGAGAGAGAGTGCAACGTTTCATTTTAGCATTTTGGCGGTCACAAGCAAGACGAACTTCTTTTGCTGTTTGCAAGGCTAGGAAAGAGCAGAGCCCCAGTCTTGCTGCTTATCTGCAATGACTGCCAGGGCAAGTGAGGACCAGCAAGACAATTCCTGCCTAGCACCTTCCTTGGAGGAGAGAGAGTGCAACGTTTCATTTTGCTTTTTGGAGTGCGAGATTTAGAAAAAGCACAGTGTCTGTTTGCAAGGGTAGGAAAGAGCAGAGCCCCAGTCTTGCTGTTTATCTGCAATGACTGCCAGGGCAAGTGAGGACCAGCAAGACAATTCCTGACTAGCACCTTCCTTGGAGGAGAGAGAGTGCAACGTTTCATTTTAGCATTTTGGCGCCCACGAGGGAGACAAACTGCTTTTGCTGTTTGCAAGGCTATGAAATAGCAGAGCCCCAGTCTTGCTGTTTATCTGCAATGACTGCCAGGGCAAGTGAGGACCAGCAAGACAATTCCTGCCTAGCACCTTCCTTGGAGGAGAGAGAGTGCAACGTTTCATTTTAGCATTTTGGCGCTCACGAGGGAGACAAACTGCTTTGGCTGTTTGCAAGGCTAGGAAAGAGCAGAGCCCCAGTCTTGCTGTTTATCTGCAATGACTGCCAGGGCAAGTGAGGACCAGCAAGACAATTCCTGCCTAGCACCTTCCTTGGAGGAGAGAGAGTGCAACGTTTCATTTTGCTTTTTTGGAGTGCGAGATTTAGAAAAAGCACAGTGTCTGTTTGCAAGGGTAGGAAAGAGCAGAGCCCCAGTCTTGCTGTTTATCTGCAATGACTGCCAGGGCAAGTGAGGACCAGCAAGACACTTCCTGACTAGCACCTTCCTCTGAGGAGAGAGAGTGCAACGTTTCATTTTAGCATTTTGGCGCTCACGAGGGAGACAAACTGCTTTTGCTGTTTGCAAGGCTATGAAATAGCAGAGCCCCAGTCTTGCTCCTTATCTGCAATGACTGCCAGGGCAAGTGAGGACCAGCAAGACAATTCCTGCCTAGCACCTTCCTTGGAGGAGAGAGAGTGCAACGTTTCATTTTAGCATTTTGGCGCTCACAAGGGAGACAAACTGCTTTTGCTGTTTGCAAGGCTAGGATAGAGCAGAGCCCCAGTCTTGCTGTTTATCTGCAATGACTACCAGGGCAAGTGAGGACCAGCAAGACAATTCCTGCCTAGCACCTTCCTTGGAGGAGAGAGAGTGCAACGTTTCATTTTAGCATTTTGGCGCCCACGAGGGAGACAAACTGCTTTTGCTGTTTGCAAGGCTATGAAATAGCAGAGCCCCAGTCTTGCTGTTTATCTGCAATGACTGCCAGGGCAAGTGAGGACCAGCAAGACAATTCCTGCCTAGCACCGTCCTTGGAGGAGAGAGAGTGCAACGTTTCATTTTGCTTTTTGGAGTGCGAGATTTAGAAAAAGCACAGTGTCTGTTTGCAAGGGTAGGAAAGAGCAGAGCCCCAGTCTTGCTGTTTATCTGCAATGACTGCCAGGGCAAGTGAGGACCAGCAAGACAATTCCTGACTAGCACCTTCCTTGGAGGAGAGAGAGTGCAACGTTTCATTTTAGCATTTTGGCGGTCACAAGCAAGACGAACTTCTTTTGCTGTTTGCAAGGCTAGGAAAGAGCAGAGCCCCAGTCTTGCTGCTTATCTGCAATGACTGCCAGGGCAAGTGAGGACCAGCAAGACAATTCCTGCCTAGCACCTTCCTTGGAGGAGAGAGAGTGCAACGTTTCATTTTGCTTTTTGGAGTGCGAGATTTAGAAAAAGCACAGTGTCTGTTTGCAAGGGTAGGAAAGAGCAGAGCCCCAGTCTTGCTGTTTATCTGCAATGACTGCCAGGGCAAGTGAGGACCAGCAAGACAATTCCTGACTAGCACCTTCCTTGGAGGAGAGAGAGTGCAACGTTTCATTTTAGCATTTTGGCGCCCACGAGGGAGACAAACTGCTTTTGCTGTTTGCAAGGCTATGAAATAGCAGAGCCCCAGTCTTGCTGTTTATCTGCAATGACTGCCAGGGCAAGTGAGGACCAGCAAGACAATTCCTGCCTAGCACCTTCCTTGGAGGAGAGAGAGTGCAACGTTTCATTTTAGCATTTTGGCGGTCACAAGCAAGACGAACTTCTTTTGCTGTTTGAAAGGCTAGGAAAGAGCAGAGCCGCAGTCTTGCTGCTTATCTGCAATGACTGCCAGGGCAAGTGAGGACCAGCAAGACAATTCCTGCCTAGCACCTTCCTTGGAGGAGAGAGAGTGCAACGTTTCATTTTAGCATTTTGGCGCCCACGAGGGAGACAAACTGCTTTGGCTGTTTGCAAGGCTAGGAAAGAGCAGAGCCCCAGTCTTGCTGTTTATCTGCAATGACTGCCAGGGCAAGTGAGGACCAGCAAGACAATTCCTGCCTAGCACCTTCCTTGGAGGAGAGAGAGTGCAACGTTTCATTTTGCTTTTTGGAGTGCGAGATTTAGAAAAAGCACAGTGTCTGTTTGCAAGGGTAGGAAAGAGCAGAGCCCCAGTCTTGCTGTTTATCTGCAATGACTGCCAGGGCAAGTGAGGACCAGCAAGACAATTCCTGACTAGCACCTTCCTTGGAGGAGAGAGAGTGCAACGTTTCATTTTAGCATTTTGGCGCCCACGAGGGAGACAAACTGCTTTTGCTGTTTGCAAGGCTATGAAATAGCAGAGCCCCAGTCTTGCTGTTTATCTGCAATGACTGCCAGGGCAAGTGAGGACCAGCAAGACAATTCCTGCCTAGCACCTTCCTTGGAGGAGAGAGAGTGCAACGTTTCATTTTGCTTTTTGGAGTGCGAGATTTAGAAAAAGCACAGTGTCTGTTTGCAAGGGTAGGAAAGAGCAGAGCCCCAGTCTTGCTGTTTATCTGCAATGACTGCCAGGGCAAGTGAGGACCAGCAAGACAATTCCTGACTAGCACCTTCCTTGGAGGAGAGAGAGTGCAACGTTTCATTTTAGCATTTTGGCGCCCACGAGGGAGACAAACTGCTTTTGCTGTTTGCAAGGCTATGAAATAGCAGAGCCCCAGTCTTGCTGTTTATCTGCAATGACTGCCAGGGCAAGTGAGGACCAGCAAGACAATTCCTGCCTAGCACCTTCCTTGGAGGAGAGAGAGTGCAACGTTTCATTTTGCTTTTTGGAGTGCGAGATTTAGAAAAAGCACAGTGTCTATTTGCAAGGGTAGGAAAGAGCAGAGCCCCAGTCTTGCTGTTTATCTGCAATGACTGCCAGGGCAAGTGAGGACCAGCAAGACAATTCCTGCCTAGCACCTTCCTTGGAGGAGAGAGAGTGCAACGTTTCATTTTAGCATTTTGGCGCTCACGAGGGAGACAAACTGCTTTGGCTGTTTGCAAGGCTAGGAAAGAGCAGAGCCCCAGTCTTGCTGCTTATCTGCAATGACTGCCAGGGCAAGTGAGGACCAGCAAGACAATTCCTGCCTAGCACCTTCCTTGGAGGAGAGAGAGTGCAACGTTTCATTTTAGCATTTTGGCGCTCACGAGGGAGACAAACTGCTTTGGCTGTTTGCAAGGCTAGGAAAGAGCAGAGCCCCAGTCTTGCTGCTTATCTGCAATGACTGCCAGGGCAAGTGAGGACCAGCAAGACAATTCCTGCCTAGCACCTTCCTTGGAGGAGAGAGAGTGCAACGTTTCATTTTGCTTTTTGGAGTGCGAGATTTAGAAAAAGCACAGTGTCTGTTTGCAAGGGTAGGAAAGAGCAGAGCCCCAGTCTTGCTGTTTATCTGCAATGACTGCCAGGGCAAGTGAGGACCAGCAAGACAATTCCTGACTAGCACCTTCCTTGGAGGAGAGAGAGTGCAACGTTTCATTTTAGCATTTTGGCGCTCACGAGGGAGACAAACTGCTTTTGCTGTTTGCAAGGCTATGAAATAGCAGAGCCCCAGTCTTGCTGCTTATCTGCAATGACTGCCAGGGCAAGTGAGGACCAGCAAGACAATTCCTGCCTAGCACCTTCCTTGGAGGAGAGAGAGTGCAACGTTTCATTTTGCTTTTTGGAGTGCGAGATTTAGAAAAAGCACAGTGTCTGTTTGCAAGGGTAGGAAAGAGCAGAGCCCCAGTCTTGCTGTTTATCTGCAATGACTGCCAGGGCAAGTGAGGACCAGCAAGACAATTCCTGCCTAGCACCTTCCTTGGAGGAGAGAGAGTGCAACGTTTCATTTTAGCATTTTGGCGCTCACGAGGGAGACAAACTGCTTTTGCTGTTTGCAAGGCTATGAAATAGCAGAGCCCCAGTCTTGCTGCTTATCTGCAATGACTGCCAGGGCAAGTGAGGACCAGCAAGACAATTCCTGCCTAGCACCTTCCTTGGAGGAGAGAGAGTGCAACGTTTCATTTTAGCATTTTGGCGCTCACAAGGGAGACAAACTGCTTTTGCTGTTTGCAAGGCTAGGATAGAGCAGAGCCCCAGTCTTGCTGTTTATCTGCAATGACTGCCAGGGCAAGTGAGGACCAGCAAGACAATTCCTGCCTAGCACCTTCCTTGGAGGAGAGAGAGTGCAACGTTTCAGTTTGCTTTTTGGAGTGCGAGATTTAGAAAAAGCACAGTGTCTGTTTGCAAGGGTAGGAAAGAGCAGAGCCCCTGTCTTGCTGTTTATCTGCAATGACTGCCAGGGCAAGTGAGGACCAGCAAGACAATTCCTGCCTAGCACCTTCCTTGGAGGAGAGAGAGTGCAACGTTTCATTTTAGCATTTTGGCGCTCACGAGGGAGACAAACTGCTTTGGCTGTTTGCAAGGCTAGGAAAGAGCAGAGCCCCAGTCTTGCTGCTTATCTGCAATGACTGCCAGGGCAAGTGAGGACCAGCAAGACAATTCCTGCCTAGCACCTTCCTTGGAGGAGAGAGAGTGCAACGTTTCATTTTAGCATTTTGGCGGTCACAAGCAAGACGAACTTCTTTTGCTGTTTGCAAGGCTAGGAAAGAGCAGAGCCCCAGTCTTGCTGCTTATCTGCAATGACTGCCAGGGCAAGTGAGGACCAGCAAGACAATTCCTGCCTAGCACCTTCCTTGGAGGAGAGAGAGTGCAACGTTTCATTTTAGCATTTTGGCGCTCACGAGGGAGACAAACTGCTTTGGCTGTTTGCAAGGCTAGGAAAGAGCAGAGCCCCACTCTTGCTGTTTATCTGCAATGACTGCCAGGGCAAGTGAGGACCAGCAAGACAATTCCTGCCTAGCACCTTCCTTGGAGGAGAGAGAGTGCAACGTTTCATTTCAGCATTTTGGCGCTCACGAGGGAGACAAACTGCTTTTGCTGTTTGCAAGGCTATGAAATAGCAGAGCCCCAGTCTTGCTGCTTATCTGCAATGACTGCCAGGGCAAGTGAGGACCAGCAAGACAATTCCTGCCTAGCACCTTCCTTGGAGGAGAGAGAGTGCAACGTTTCATTTTAGCATTTTGGCGCTCACAAGGGAGACAAACTGCTTTTGCTGTTTGCAAGGCTAGGATAGAGCAGAGCCCCAGTCTTGCTGTTTATCTGCAATGACTGCCAGGGCAAGTGAGGACCAGCAAGACAATTCCTGCCTAGCACCTTCCTTGGAGGAGAGAGAGTGCAACGTTTCATTTTAGCATTTTGGCGCTCACAAGGGAGACAAACTGCTTTTGCTGTTTGCAAGGCTAGGATAGAGCAGAGCCCCAGTCTTGCTGTTTATCTGCCATGACTGCCAGGGCAAGTGAGGACCAGCAAGACAATTCCTGCCTAGCACCTTCCTTGGAGGAGAGAGAGTGCAACGTTTCATTTTAGCATTTTGGCGCTCACGAGGGAGACAAACTGCTTTGGCTGTTTGCAAGGCTAGGAAAGAGCAGAGCCCCAGTCTTGCTGCTTATCTGCAATGACTGCCAGGGCAAGTGAGGACCAGCAAGACAATTCCTGCCTAGCACCTTCCTTGGAGGAGAGAGAGTGCAACGTTTCATTTTAGCATTTTGGCGGTCACAAGCAAGACGAACTTCTTTTGCTGTTTGCAAGGCTAGGAAAGAGCAGAGCCCCAGTCTTGCTGCTTATCTGCAATGACTGCCAGGGCAAGTGAGGACCAGCAAGACAATTCCTGCCTAGCACCTTCCTTGGAGGAGAGAGAGTGCAACGTTTCATTTTAGCATTTTGGCGCTCACGAGGGAGACAAACTGCTTTGGCTGTTTGCAAGGCTAGGAAAGAGCAGAGCCCCAGTCTTGCTGTTTATCTGCAATGACTGCCAGGGCAAGTGAGGACCAGCAAGACAATTCCTGCCTAGCACCTTCCTTGGAGGAGAGAGAGTGCAACGTTTCATTTTGCTTTTTTGGAGTGCGAGATTTAGAAAAAGCACAGTGTCTGTTTGCAAGGGTAGGAAAGAGCAGAGCCCCAGTCTTGCTGTTTATCTGCAATGACTGCCAGGGCAAGTGAGGACCAGCAAGACACTTCCTGACTAGCACCTTCCTCTGAGGAGAGAGAGTGCAACGTTTCATTTTAGCATTTTGGCGCCCACGAGGGAGACAAACTGCTTTTGCTGTTTGCAAGGCTATGAAATAGCAGAGCCCCAGTCTTGCTGCTTATCTGCAATGACTGCCAGGGCAAGTGAGGACCAGCAAGACAATTCCTGCCTAGCACCTTCCTTGGAGGAGAGAGAGTGCAACGTTTCATTTTAGCATTTTGGCGCTCACAAGGGAGACAAACTGCTTTGGCTGTTTGCAAGGCTAGGAAAGAGCAGAGCCCCAGTCTTGCTGTTTATCTGCAATGACTGCCAGGGCAAGTGAGGACCAGCAAGACAATTCCTGACTAGCACCTTCCTTGGAGGAGAGAGAGTGCAACGTTTCATTTTAGCATTTTGGCGCCCACGAGGGAGACAAACTGCTTTTGCTGTTTGCAAGGCTATGAAATAGCAGAGCCCCAGTCTTGCTGTTTATCTGCAATGACTGCCAGGGCAAGTGAGGACCAGCAAGACAATTCCTGCCTAGCACCTTCCTTGGAGGAGAGAGAGTGCAACGTTTCATTTTGCTTTTTGGAGTGCGAGATTTAGAAAAAGCACAGTGTCTGTTTGCAAGGGTAGGAAAGAGCAGAGCCCCAGTCTTGCTGCTTATCTGCAATGACTGCCAGGGCAAGTGAGGACCAGCAAGACAATTCCTGACTAGCACCTTCCTTGGAGGAGAGAGAGTGCAACGTTTCATTTCAGCATTTTGGCGCTCACGAGGGAGACAAACTGCTTTTGCTGTTTGCAAGGCTATGAAATAGCAGAGCCCCAGTCTTGCTGCTTATCTGCAATGACTGCCAGGGCAAGTGAGGACCAGCAAGACAATTCCTGCCTAGCACCTTCCTTGGAGGAGAGAGAGTGCAACGTTTCATTTTAGCATTTTGGCGCTCACAAGGGAGACAAACTGCTTTTGCTGTTTGCAAGGCTAGGATAGAGCAGAGCCCCAGTCTTGCTGTTTATCTGCAATGACTGCCAGGGCAAGTGAGGACCAGCAAGACAATTCCTGCCTAGCACCTTCCTTGGAGGAGAGAGAGTGCAACGTTTCATTTTGCTTTTTGGAGTGCGAGATTTAGAAAAAGCACAGTGTCTGTTTGCAAGGGTAGGAAAGAGCAGAGCCCCAGTCTTGCTGTTTATCTGCAATGACTGCCAGGGCAAGTGAGGACCAGCAAGACAATTCCTGCCTAGCACCTTCCTTGGAGGAGAGAGAGTGCAACGTTTCATTTTAGCATTTTGGCGCTCACGAGGGAGACAAACTGCTTTGGCTGTTTGCAAGGCTAGGAAAGAGCAGAGCCCCAGTCTTGCTGCTTATCTGCAATGACTGCCAGGGCAAGTGAGGACCAGCAAGACAATTCCTGCCTAGCACCTTCCTTGGAGGAGAGAGAGTGCAACGTTTCATTTTAGCATTTTGGCGGTCACAAGCAAGACGAACTTCTTTTGCTGTTTGCAAGGCTAGGAAAGAGCAGAGCCCCAGTCTTGCTGCTTATCTGCAATGACTGCCAGGGCAAGTGAGGACCAGCAAGACAATTCCTGCCTAGCACCTTCCTTGGAGGAGAGAGAGTGCAACGTTTCATTTTAGCATTTTGGCGCTCACGAGGGAGACAAACTGCTTTGGCTGTTTGCAAGGCTAGGAAAGAGCAGAGCCCCAGTCTTGCTGTTTATCTGCAATGACTGCCAGGGCAAGTGAGGACCAGCAAGACAATTCCTGCCTAGCACCTTCCTTGGAGGAGAGAGAGTGCAACGTTCCATTTTGCTTTTTTGGAGTGCGAGATTTAGAAAAAGCACAGTGTCTGTTTGCAAGGGTAGGAAAGAGCAGAGCCCCAGTCTTGCTGTTTATCTGCAATGACTGCCAGGGCAAGTGAGGACCAGCAAGACACTTCCTGACTAGCACCTTCCTCTGAGGAGAGAGAGTGCAACGTTTCATTTTAGCATTTTGGCGCCCACGAGGGAGACAAACTGCTTTGGCTGTTTGCAAGGCTATGAAATAACAGAGCCCCAGTCTTGCTGCTTATCTGCAATGACTGCCAGGGCAAGTGAGGACCAGCAAGACAATTCCTGCCTAGCACCTTCCTTGGAGGAGAGAGAGTGCAACGTTTCATTTTAGCATTTTGGCGCTCACAAGGGAGACAAACTGCTTTTGCTGTTTGCAAGGCTAGGATAGAGCAGAGCCCCAGTCTTGCTGTTTATCTGCAATGACTGCCAGGGCAAGTGAGGACCAGCAAGACAATTCCTGCCTAGCACCTTCCTTGGAGGAGAGAGAGTGCAACGTTTCATTTTGCTTTTTGGAGTGCGAGATTTAGAAAAAGCACAGTGTCTGTTTGCAAGGGTAGGAAAGAGCAGAGCCCCAGTCTTGCTGTTTATCTGCAATGACTGCCAGGGCAAGTGAGGACCAGCAAGACAATTCCTGACTAGCACCTTCCTTGGAGGAGAGAGAGTGCAACGTTTCATTTCAGCATTTTGGCGCTCACGTGGGAGACAAACTGCTTTTGCTGTTTGCAAGGCTATGAAATAGCAGAGCCCCAGTCTTGCTGCTTATCTGCAATGACTGCCAGGGCAAGTGAGGACCAGCAAGACAATTCCTGCCTAGCACCTTCCTTGGAGGAGAGAGAGTGCAACGTTTCATTTTAGCATTTTGGCGCTCACAAGGGAGACAAACTGCTTTTGCTGTTTGCAAGGCTAGGATAGAGCAGAGCCCCAGTCTTGCTGTTTATCTGCAATGACTGCCAGGGCAAGTGAGGACCAGCAAGACAATTCCTGCCTAGCACCTTCCTTGGAGGAGAGAGAGTGCAACGTTTCATTTTGCTTTTTGGAGTGCGAGATTTAGAAAAAGCACAGTGTCTGTTTGCAAGGGTAGGAAAGAGCAGAGCCCCAGTCTTGCTGTTTATCTGCAATGACTGCCAGGGCAAGTGAGGACCAGCAAGACAATTCCTGCCTAGCACCTTCCTTGGAGGAGAGAGAGTGCAACGTTTCATTTTAGCATTTTGGCGCTCACGAGGGAGACAAACTGCTTTGGCTGTTTGCAAGGCTAGGAAAGAGCAGAGCCCCAGTCTTGCTGCTTATCTGCAATGACTGCCAGGGCAAGTGAGGACCAGCAAGACAATTCCTGCCTAGCACCTTCCTTGGAGGAGAGAGAGTGCAACGTTTCATTTTAGCATTTTGGCGGTCACAAGCAAGACGAACTTCTTTTGCTGTTTGCAAGGCTAGGAAAGAGCAGAGCCCCAGTCTTGCTGCTTATCTGCAATGACTGCCAGGGCAAGTGAGGACCAGCAAGACAATTCCTGCCTAGCACCTTCCTTGGAGGAGAGAGAGTGCAACGTTTCATTTTAGCATTTTGGCGCTCACGAGGGAGACAAACTGCTTTGGCTGTTTGCAAGGCTAGGAAAGAGCAGAGCCCCAGTCTTGCTGTTTATCTGCAATGACTGCCAGGGCAAGTGAGGACCAGCAAGACAATTCCTGCCTAGCACCTTCCTTGGAGGAGAGAGAGTGCAACGTTTCATTTTGCTTTTTTGGAGTGCGAGATTTAGAAAAAGCACAGTGTCTGTTTGCAAGGGTAGGAAAGAGCAGAGCCCCAGTCTTGCTGTTTATCTGCAATGACTGCCAGGGCAAGTGAGGACCAGCAAGACACTTCCTGACTAGCACCTTCCTCTGAGGAGAGAGAGTGCAACGTTTCATTTTAGCATTTTGGCGCCCACGAGGGAGACAAACTGCTTTGGCTGTTTGCAAGGCTATGAAATAACAGAGCCCCAGTCTTGCTGCTTATCTGCAATGACTGCCAGGGCAAGTGAGGACCAGCAAGACAATTCCTGCCTAGCACCTTCCTTGGAGGAGAGAGAGTGCAACGTTTCATTTTAGCATTTTGGCGCTCACAAGGGAGACAAACTGCTTTTGCTGTTTGCAAGGCTAGGATAGAGCAGAGCCCCAGTCTTGCTGTTTATCTGCAATGACTGCCAGGGCAAGTGAGGACCAGCAAGACAATTCCTGCCTAGCACCTTCCTTGGAGGAGAGAGAGTGCAACGTTTCATTTTAGCATTTTGGCGCCCACGAGGGAGACAAACTGCTTTTGCTGTTTGCAAGGCTATGAAATAGCAGAGCCCCAGTCTTGCTGTTTATCTGCAATGACTGCCAGGGCAAGTGAGGACCAGCAAGACAATTCCTGCCTAGCACCTTCCTTGGAGGAGAGAGAGTGCAACGTTTCATTTTGCTTTTTGGAGTGCGAGATTTAGAAAAAGCACAGTGTCTGTTTGCAAGGGTAGGAAAGAGCAGAGCCCCAGTCTTGCTGTTTATCTGCAATGACTGCCAGGGCAAGTGAGGACCAGCAAGACAATTCCTGACTAGCACCTTCCTTGGAGGAGAGAGAGTGCAACGTTTCATTTCAGCATTTTGGCGCTCACGAGGGAGACAAACTGCTTTTGCTGTTTGCAAGGCTATGAAATAGCAGAGCCCCAGTCTTGCTGTTTATCTGCAATGACTGCCAGGGCAAGTGAGGACCAGCAAGACAATTCCTGCCTAGCACCTTCCTTGGAGGAGAGAGAGTGCAACGTTTCATTTTAGCATTTTGGCGCTCACAAAGGAGACAAACTGCTTTTGCTGTTTGCAAGGCTAGGATAGAGCAGAGCCCCAGTCTTGCTGTTTATCTGCAATGACTGCCAGGGCAAGTGAGGACCAGCAAGACAATTCCTGCCTAACACCTTCCTTGGAGGAGAGAGAGTGCAACGTTTCATTTTGCTTTTTGGAGTGCGAGATTTAGAAAAAGCACAGTGTCTGTTTGCAAGGGTAGGAAAGAGCAGAGCCCCAGTCTTGCTGTTTATCTGCAATGACTGCCAGGGCAAGTGAGGACCAGCAAGACAATTCCTGCCTAGCACCTTCCTTGGAGGAGAGAGAGTGCAACGTTTCATTTTAGCATTTTGGCGCTCACGAGGGAGACAAACTGCTTTGGCTGTTTGCAAGGCTAGGAAAGAGCAGAGCCCCAGTCTTGCTGCTTATCTGCAATGACTGCCAGGGCAAGTGAGGACCAGCAAGACAATTCCTGCCTAGCACCTTCCTTGGAGGAGAGAGAGTGCAACGTTTCATTTTAGCATTTTGGCGGTCACAAGCAAGACGAACTTCTTTTGCTGTTTGCAAGGCTAGGAAAGAGCAGAGCCCCAGTCTTGCTGCTTATCTGCAATGACTGCCAGGGCAAGTGAGGACCAGCAAGACAATTCCTGCCTAGCACCTTCCTTGGAGGAGAGAGAGTGCAACGTTTCATTTTAGCATTTTGGCGCTCACGAGGGAGACAAACTGCTTTGGCTGTTTGCAAGGCTAGGAAAGAGCAGAGCCCCAGTCTTGCTGTTTATCTGCAATGACTGCCAGGGCAAGTGAGGACCAGCAAGACAATTCCTGCCTAGCACCTTCCTTGGAGGAGAGAGAGTGCAACGTTTCATTTTGCTTTTTTGGAGTGCGAGATTTAGAAAAAGCACAGTGTCTGTTTGCAAGGGTAGGAAAGAGCAGAGCCCCAGTCTTGCTGTTTATCTGCAATGACTGCCAGGGCAAGTGAGGACCAGCAAGACACTTCCTGACTAGCACCTTCCTCTGAGGAGAGAGAGTGCAACGTTTCATTTTAGCATTTTGGCGCTCACGAGGGAGACAATCTGCTTTTGCTGTTTGCAAGGCTATGAAATAGCAGAGCCCCAGTCTTGCTCCTTATCTGCAATGACTGCCAGGGCAAGTGAGGACCAGCAAGACAATTCCTGCCTAGCACCTTCCTTGGAGGAGAGAGAGTGCAACGTTTCATTTTAGCATTTTGGCGCTCACAAGGGAGACAAACTGCTTTTGCTGTTTGCAAGGCTAGGATAGAGCAGAGCCCCAGTCTTGCTGTTTATCTGCAATGACTACCAGGGCAAGTGAGGACCAGCAAGACAATTCCTGCCTAGCACCTTCCTTGGAGGAGAGAGTGCAACGTTTCATTTTAGCATTTTGGCGCCCACGAGGGAGACAAACTGCTTTTGCTGTTTGCAAGGCTATGAAATAGCAGAGCCCCAGTCTTGCTGTTTATCTGCAATGACTGCCAGGGCAAGTGAGGACCAGCAAGACAATTCCTGCCTAGCACCGTCCTTGGAGGAGAGAGAGTGCAACGTTTCATTTTGCTTTTTGGAGTGCGAGATTTAGAAAAAGCACAGTGTCTGTTTGCAAGGGTAGGAAAGAGCAGAGCCCCAGTCTTGCTGTTTATCTGCAATGACTGCCAGGGCAAGTGAGGACCAGCAAGACAATTCCTGACTAGCACCTTCCTTGGAGGAGAGAGAGTGCAACGTTTCATTTTAGCATTTTGGCGGTCACAAGCAAGACGAACTTCTTTTGCTGTTTGCAAGGCTAGGAAAGAGCAGAGCCCCAGTCTTGCTGCTTATCTGCAATGACTGCCAGGGCAAGTGAGGACCAGCAAGACAATTCCTGCCTAGCACCTTCCTTGGAGGAGAGAGAGTGCAACGTTTCATTTTGCTTTTTGGAGTGCGAGATTTAGAAAAAGCACAGTGTCTGTTTGCAAGGGTAGGAAAGAGCAGAGCCCCAGTCTTGCTGTTTATCTGCAATGACTGCCAGGGCAAGTGAGGACCAGCAAGACAATTCCTGACTAGCACCTTCCTTGGAGGAGAGAGAGTGCAACGTTTCATTTTAGCATTTTGGCGCCCACGAGGGAGACAAACTGCTTTTGCTGTTTGCAAGGCTATGAAATAGCAGAGCCCCAGTCTTGCTGTTTATCTGCAATGACTGCCAGGGCAAGTGAGGACCAGCAAGACAATTCCTGCCTAGCACCTTCCTTGGAGGAGAGAGAGTGCAACGTTTCATTTTAGCATTTTGGCGCTCACGAGGGAGACAAACTGCTTTGGCTGTTTGCAAGGCTAGGAAAGAGCAGAGCCCCAGTCTTGCTGTTTATCTGCAATGACTGCCAGGGCAAGTGAGGACCAGCAAGACAATTCCTGCCTAGCACCTTCCTTGGAGGAGAGAGAGTGCAACGTTTCATTTTGCTTTTTTGGAGTGCGAGATTTAGAAAAAGCACAGTGTCTGTTTGCAAGGGTAGGAAAGAGCAGAGCCCCAGTCTTGCTGTTTATCTGCAATGACTGCCAGGGCAAGTGAGGACCAGCAAGACACTTCCTGACTAGCACCTTCCTCTGAGGAGAGAGAGTGCAACGTTTCATTTTAGCATTTTGGCGCTCACGAGGGAGACAAACTGCTTTTGCTGTTTGCAAGGCTATGAAATAGCAGAGCCCCAGTCTTGCTCCTTATCTGCAATGACTGCCAGGGCAAGTGAGGACCAGCAAGACAATTCCTGCCTAGCACCTTCCTTGGAGGAGAGAGAGTGCAACGTTTCATTTTAGCATTTTGGCGCTCACAAGGGAGACAAACTGCTTTTGCTGTTTGCAAGGCTAGGATAGAGCAGAGCCCCAGTCTTGCTGTTTATCTGCAATGACTACCAGGGCAAGTGAGGACCAGCAAGACAATTCCTGCCTAGCACCTTCCTTGGAGGAGAGAGAGTGCAACGTTTCATTTTAGCATTTTGGCGCCCACGAGGGAGACAAACTGCTTTTGCTGTTTGCAAGGATATGAAATAGCAGAGCCCCAGTCTTGCTGTTTATCTGCAATGACTGCCAGGGCAAGTGAGGACCAGCAAGACAATTCCTGCCTAGCACCGTCCTTGGAGGAGAGAGAGTGCAACGTTTCATTTTGCTTTTTGGAGTGCAAGATTTAGAAAAAGCACAGTGTCTGTTTGCAAGGGTAGGAAAGAGCAGAGCCCCAGTCTTGCTGTTTATCTGCAATGACTGCCAGGGCAAGTGAGGACCAGCAAGACAATTCCTGACTAGCACCTTCCTTGGAGGAGAGAGAGTGCAACGTTTCATTTTAGCATTTTGGCGGTCACAAGCAAGACGAACTTCTTTTGCTGTTTGCAAGGCTAGGAAAGAGCAGAGCCCCAGTCTTGCTGCTTATCTGCAATGACTGCCAGGGCAAGTGAGGACCAGCAAGACAATTCCTGCCTAGCACCTTCCTTGGAGGAGAGAGAGTGCAACGTTTCATTTTGCTTTTTGGAGTGCGAGATTTAGAAAAAGCACAGTGTCTGTTTGCAAGGGTAGGAAAGAGCAGAGCCCCAGTCTTGCTGTTTATCTGCAATGACTGCCAGGGCAAGTGAGGACCAGCAAGACAATTCCTGACTAGCACCTTCCTTGGAGGAGAGAGAGTGCAACGTTTCATTTTAGCATTTTGGCGCCCACGAGGGAGACAAACTGCTTTTGCTGTTTGCAAGGCTATGAAATAGCAGAGCCCCAGTCTTGCTGTTTATCTGCAATGACTGCCAGGGCAAGTGAGGACCAGCAAGACAATTCCTGCCTAGCACCTTCCTTGGAGGAGAGAGAGTGCAACGTTTCATTTTAGCATTTTGGCGGTCACAAGCAAGACGAACTTCTTTTGCTGTTTGAAAGGCTAGGAAAGAGCAGAGCCGCAGTCTTGCTGCTTATCTGCAATGACTGCCAGGGCAAGTGAGGACCAGCAAGACAATTCCTGCCTAGCACCTTCCTTGGAGGAGAGAGAGTGCAACGTTTCATTTTAGCATTTTGGCGCCCACGAGGGAGACAAACTGCTTTGGCTGTTTGCAAGGCTAGGAAAGAGCAGAGCCCCAGTCTTGCTGTTTATCTGCAATGACTGCCAGGGCAAGTGAGGACCAGCAAGACAATTCCTGACTAGCACCTTCCTTGGAGGAGAGAGAGTGCAACGTTTCATTTTGCTTTTTGGAGTGCGAGATTTAGAAAAAGCACAGTGTCTGTTTGCAAGGGTAGGAAAGAGCAGAGCCCCAGTCTTGCTGTTTATCTGCAATGACTGCCAGGGCAAGTGAGGACCAGCAAGACAATTCCTGACTAGCACCTTCCTTGGAGGAGAGAGAGTGCAACGTTTCATTTTAGCATTTTGGCGCCCACGAGGGAGACAAACTGCTTTGGCTGTTTGCAAGGCTATGAAATAGCAGAGCCCCAGTCTTGCTGTTTATCTGCAATGACTGCCAGGGCAAGTGAGGACCAGCAAGACAATTCCTGCCTAGCACCTTCCTTGGAGGAGAGAGAGTGCAACGTTTCATTTTGCTTTTTGGAGTGCGAGATTTAGAAAAAGCACAGTGTCTGTTTGCAAGGGTAGGAAAGAGCAGAGCCCCAGTCTTGCTGTTTATCTGCAATGACTGCCAGGGCAAGTGAGGACCAGCAAGACAATTCCTGACTAGCACCTTCCTTGGAGGAGAGAGAGTGCAACGTTTCATTTTAGCATTTTGGCGCCCACGAGGGAGACAAACTGCTTTTGCTGTTTGCAAGGCTATGAAATAGCAGAGCCCCAGTCTTGCTGTTTATCTGCAATGACTGCCAGGGCAAGTGAGGACCAGCAAGACAATTCCTGCCTAGCACCTTCCTTGGAGGAGAGAGAGTGCAACGTTTCATTTTGCTTTTTGGAGTGCGAGATTTAGAAAAAGCACAGTGTCTATTTGCAAGGGTAGGAAAGAGCAGAGCCCCAGTCTTGCTGTTTATCTGCAATGACTGCCAGGGCAAGTGAGGACCAGCAAGACAATTCCTGCCTAGCACCTTCCTTGGAGGAGAGAGAGTGCAACGTTTCATTTTAGCATTTTGGCGCTCACGAGGGAGACAAACTGCTTTGGCTGTTTGCAAGGCTAGGAAAGAGCAGAGCCCCAGTCTTGCTGCTTATCTGCAATGACTGCCAGGGCAAGTGAGGACCAGCAAGACAATTCCTGCCTAGCACCTTCCTTGGAGGAGAGAGAGTGCAACGTTTCATTTTAGCATTTTGGCGCTCACGAGGGAGACAAACTGCTTTGGCTGTTTGCAAGGCTAGGAAAGAGCAGAGCCCCAGTCTTGCTCCTTATCTGCAATGACTGCCAGGGCAAGTGAGGACCAGCAAGACAATTCCTGCCTAGCACCTTCCTTGGAGGAGAGAGAGTGCAACGTTTCATTTTGCTTTTTGGAGTGCGAGATTTAGAAAAAGCACAGTGTCTGTTTGCAAGGGTAGGAAAGAGCAGAGCCCCAGTCTTGCTGTTTATCTGCAATGACTGCCAGGGCAAGTGAGGACCAGCAAGACAATTCCTGACTAGCACCTTCCTTGGAGGAGAGAGAGTGCAACGTTTCATTTTAGCATTTTGGCGCTCACGAGGGAGACACACTGCTTTTGCTGTTTGCAAGGCTATGAAATAGCAGAGCCCCAGTCTTGCTGCTTATCTGCAATGACTGCCAGGGCAAGTGAGGACCAGCAAGACAATTCCTGCCTAGCACCTTCCTTGGAGGAGAGAGAGTGCAACGTTTCATTTTGCTTTTTGGAGTGCGAGATTTAGAAAAAGCACAGTGTCTGTTTGCAAGGGTAGGAAAGAGCAGAGCCCCAGTCTTGCTGTTTATCTGCAATGACTGCCAGGGCAAGTGAGGACCAGCAAGACAATTCCTGCCTAGCACCTTCCTTGGAGGAGAGAGAGTGCAACGTTTCATTTTAGCATTTTGGCGCTCACGAGGGAGACAAACTGCTTTTGCTGTTTGCAAGGCTATGAAATAGCAGAGCCCCAGTCTTGCTGCTTATCTGCAATGACTGCCAGGGCAAGTGAGGACCAGCAAGACAATTCCTGCCTAGCACCTTCCTTGGAGGAGAGAGAGTGCAACGTTTCATTTTAGCATTTTGGCGCTCACAAGGGAGACAAACTGCTTTTGCTGTTTGCAAGGCTAGGATAGAGCAGAGCCCCAGTCTTGCTGTTTATCTGCAATGACTGCCAGGGCAAGTGAGGACCAGCAAGACAATTCCTGCCTAGCACCTTCCTTGGAGGAGAGAGAGTGCAACGTTTCAGTTTGCTTTTTGGAGTGCGAGATTTAGAAAAAGCACAGTGTCTGTTTGCAAGGGTAGGAAAGAGCAGAGCCCCTGTCTTGCTGTTTATCTGCAATGACTGCCAGGGCAAGTGAGGACCAGCAAGACAATTCCTGCCTAGCACCTTCCTTGGAGGAGAGAGAGTGCAACGTTTCATTTTAGCATTTTGGCGCTCACGAGGGAGACAAACTGCTTTGGCTGTTTGCAAGGCTAGGAAAGAGCAGAGCCCCAGTCTTGCTGCTTATCTGCAATGACTGCCAGGGCAAGTGAGGACCAGCAAGACAATTCCTGCCTAGCACCTTCCTTGGAGGAGAGAGAGTGCAACGTTTCATTTTAGCATTTTGGCGGTCACAAGCAAGACGAACTTCTTTTGCTGTTTGCAAGGCTAGGAAAGAGCAGAGCCCCAGTCTTGCTGCTTATCTGCAATGACTGCCAGGGCAAGTAAGGACCAGCAAGACAATTCCTGCCTAGCACCTTCCTTGGAGGAGAGAGAGTGCAACGTTTCATTTTAGCATTTTGGCGCTCACGAGGGAGACAAACTGCTTTGGCTGTTTGCAAGGCTAGGAAAGAGCAGAGCCCCAGTCTTGCTGTTTATCTGCAATGACTGCCAGGGCAAGTGAGGACCAGCAAGACAATTCCTGCCTAGCACCTTCCTTGGAGGAGAGAGAGTGCAACGTTTCATTTTAGCATTTTGGCGCCCACGAGGGAGACAAACTGCTTTGGCTGTTTGCAAGGCTAGGAAAGAGCAGAGCCCCAGTCTTGCTGTTTATCTGCAATGACTGCCAGGGCAAGTGAGGACCAGCAAGACAATTCCTGCCTAGCACCTTCCTTGGAGGAGAGAGAGTGCAACGTTTCATTTTGCTTTTTGGAGTGCGAGATTTAGAAAAAGCACAGTGTCTGTTTGCAAGGGTAGGAAAGAGCAGAGCCCCAGTCTTGCTGTTTATCTGCAATGACTGCCAGGGCAAGTGAGGACCAGCAAGACAATTCCTGACTAGCACCTTCCTTGGAGGAGAGAGAGTGCAACGTTTCATTTTAGCATTTTGGCGCCCACGAGGGAGACAAACTGCTTTTGCTGTTTGCAAGGCTATGAAATAGCAGAGCCCCAGTCTTGCTGTTTATCTGCAATGACTGCCAGGGCAAGTGAGGACCAGCAAGACAATTCCTGCCTAGCACCTTCCTTGGAGGAGAGAGAGTGCAACGTTTCATTTTAGCATTTTGGCGCTCACGAGGGAGACGAACTTCTTTTGCTGTTTGCAAGGCTAGGAAAGAGCAGAGCCCCAGTCTTGCTGCTTATCTGCAATGACTGCCAGGGCAAGTGAGGACCAGCAAGACAATTCCTGCCTAGCACCTTCCTTGGAGGAGAGAGAGTGCAACGTTTCATTTTAGCATTTTGGCGCCCACGAGGGAGACAAACTGCTTTGGCTGTTTGCAAGGCTAGGAAAGAGCAGAGCCCCAGTCTTGCTGTTTATCTGCAATGACTGCCAGGGCAAGTGAGGACCAGCAAGACAATTCCTGCCTAGCACCTTCCTTGGAGGAGAGAGAGTGCAACGTTTCATTTTGCTTTTTGGAGTGCGAGATTTAGAAAAAGCACAGTGTCTGTTTGCAAGGGTAGGAAAGAGCAGAGCCCCAGTCTTGCTGTTTATCTGCAATGACTGCCAGGGCAAGTGAGGACCAGCAAGACAATTCCTGACTAGCACCTTCCTTGGAGGAGAGAGAGTGCAACGTTTCATTTTAGCATTTTGGCGCCCACGAGGGAGACAAACTGCTTTTGCTGTTTGCAAGGCTATGAAATAGCAGAGCCCCAGTCTTGCTGTTTATCTGCAATGACTGCCAGGGCAAGTGAGGACCAGCAAGACAATTCCTGCCTAGCACCTTCCTTGGAGGAGAGAGAGTGCAACGTTTCATTTTGCTTTTTGGAGTGCGAGATTTAGAAAAAGCACAGTGTCTGTTTGCAAGGGTAGGAAAGAGCAGAGCCCCAGTCTTGCTGTTTATCTGCAATGACTGCCAGGGCAAGTGAGGACCAGCAAGACAATTCCTGCCTAGCACCTTCCTTGGAGGAGAGAGAGTGCAACGTTTCATTTTAGCATTTTGGCGCTCAAAAGGGAGACAAACTGCTTTTGCTGTTTGCAAGGCTAGGATAGAGCAGAGCCCCAGTCTTGCTGTTTATCTGCAATGACTACCAGGGCAAGTGAGGACCAGCAAGACAATTCCTGCCTAGCACCTTCCTTGGAGGAGAGAGAGTGCAACGTTTCATTTTGCTTTTTGGAGTGCGAGATTTAGAAAAAGCACAGTGTCTGTTTGCAAGGGTAGGAAAGAGCAGAGCCCCAGTCTTGCTGTTTATCTGCAATGACTGCCAGGGCAAGTGAGGACCAGCAAGACAATTCCTGCCTAGCACCTTCCTTGGAGGAGAGAGAGTGCAACGTTTCATTTTAGCATTTTGGCGCTCACGAGGGAGACAAACTGCTTTGGCTGTTTGCAAGGCTAGGAAAGAGCAGAGCCCCAGTCTTGCTGTTTATCTGCAATGACTGCCAGGGCAAGTGAGGACCAGCAAGACACTTCCTGACTAGCACCTTCCTTGGAGGAGAGAGAGTGCAACGTTTCATTTTAGCATTTTGGCGCCCACGAGGGAGACAAACTGCTTTTGCTGTTTGCAAGGCTATGAAATAGCAGAGCCCCAGTCTTGCTGCTTATCTGCAATGACTGCCAGGGCAAGTGAGGACCAGCAAGACAATTCCTGCCTAGCACCTTCCTTGGAGGAGAGAGAGTGCAACTTTTCATTTTAGCATTTTGGCGCTCACGAGGGAGACAAACTGCTTTGGCTGTTTGCAAGGCTAGGAAAGAGCAGAGCCCCAGTCTTGCTGTTTATCTGCAATGACTGCCAGGGCAAGTGAGGACCAGCAAGACAATTCCTGCCTAGCACCTTCCTTGGAGGAGAGAGAGTGCAACGTTTCATTTTGCTTTTTGGAGTGCGAGATTTAGAAAAAGCACAGTGTCTGTTTGCAAGGGTAGGAAAGGGCAGAGCCCCAGTCTTGCTGTTTATCTGCAATGACTGCCAGGGCAAGTGAGGACCAGCAAGACAATTCCTGACTAGCACCTTCCTTGGAGGAGAGAGAGTGCAACGTTTCATTTTAGCATTTTGGCGGTCACAAGCAAGACGAACTTCTTTTGCTGTTTGCAAGGCTAGGAAAGAGCAGAGCCCCAGTCTTGCTGCTTATCTGCAATGACTGCCAGGGCAAGTGAGGACCAGCAAGACAATTCCTGCCTAGCACCTTCCTTGGAGGAGAGAGAGTGCAACGTTTCATTTTAGCATTTTGGCGCTCACAAGGGAGACAAACTGCTTTTGCTGTTTGCAAGGCTAGGATAGAGCAGAGCCCCAGTCTTGCTGTTTATCTGCAATGACTGCCAGGGCAAGTGAGGACCAGCAAGACAATTCCTGCCTAGCACCTTCCTTGGAGGAGAGAGAGTGCAACGTTTCATTTTAGCATTTTGGCGCTCACGAGGGAGACAAACTGCTTTGGCTGTTTGCAAGGCTAGGAAAGAGCAGAGCCCCAGTCTTGCTGCTTATCTGCAATGACTGCCAGGGCAAGTGAGGACCAGCAAGACAATTCCTGGCTAGCACCTTCCTTGGAGGAGAGAGAGTGCAACGTTTCATTTTAGCATTTTGGCGGTCACAAGCAAGACGAACTTCTTTTGCTGTTTGCAAGGCTAGGAAAGAGCAGAGCCCCAGTCTTGCTGTTTATCTGCAATGACTGCCAGGGCAAGTGAGGACCAGCAAGACAATTCCTGCCTAGCACCTTCCTTGGAGGAGAGAGAGTGCAACGTTTCATTTTAGCATTTTGGCGCTCACGAGGGAGACAAACTGCTTTGGCTGTTTGCAAGGCTAGGAAAGAGCAGAGCCCCAGTCTTGCTGTTTATCTGCAATGACTGCCAGGGCAAGTGAGGACCAGCAAGACAATTCCTGCCTAGCACCTTCCTTGGAGGAGAGAGAGTGAACGTTTCATTTTGCTTTTTTGGAGTGCGAGATTTAGAAAAAGCACAGTGTCTGTTTGCAAGGCTAGGAAAGAGCAGAGCCCCAGTCTTGCTGTTTATCTGCAATGACTGCCAGGGCAAGTGAGGACCAGCAAGACAATTCCTGACTAGCACCTTCCTTGGAGGAGAGAGAGTGCAACGTTTCATTTTAGCATTTTGGCGCCCACGAGGGAGACAAACTGCTTTTGCTGTTTGCAAGGCTATGAAATAGCAGAGCCCCAGTCTTGCTGCTTATCTGCAATGACTGCCAGGGCAAGTGAGGACCAGCAAGACAATTCCTGCCTAGCACCTTCCTTGGAGGAGAGAGAGTGCAACGTTTCATTTTAGCATTTTGGCGCTCACAAGGGAGACAAACTGCTTTTGCTGTTTGCAAGGCTAGGATAGAGCAGAGCCCCAGTCTTGCTGTTTATCTGCAATGACTGCCAGGGCAAGTGAGGACCAGCAAGACAATTCCTGCCTAGCACCTTCCTTGGAGGAGAGAGAGTGCAACGTTTCATTTTAGCATTTTGGCGCCCACGAGGGAGACAAACTGCTTTTGCTGTTTGCAAGGCTATGAAATAGCAGAGCCCCAGTCTTGCTGTTTATCTGCAATGACTGCCAGGGCAAGTGAGGACCAGCAAGACAATTCCTGCCTAGCACCTTCCTTGGAGGAGAGAGAGTGCAACGTTTCATTTTGCTTTTTGGAGTGCGAGATTTAGAAAAAGCACAGTGTCTGTTTGCAAGGGTAGGAAAGAGCAGAGCCCCAGTCTTGCTGTTTATCTGCAATGACTGCCAGGGCAAGTGAGGACCAGCAAGACAATTCCTGCCTAGCACCTTCCTTGGAGGAGAGAGAGTGCAACGTTTCATTTTAGCATTTTGGCGCTCACGAGGGAGACAAACTGCTTTTGCTGTTTGCAAGGCTAGGATAGAGCAGAGCCCCAGTCTTGCTGTTTATCTGCAATGACTACCAGGGCAAGTGAGGACCAGCAAGACAATTCCTGCCTAGCACCTTCCTTGGAGGAGAGAGAGTGCAACGTTTCATTTTGCTTTTTGGAGTGCGAGATTTAGAAAAAGCACAGTGTCTGTTTGCAAGGGTAGGAAAGAGCAGAGCCCCAGTCTTGCTGTTTATCTGCAATGACTGCCAGGGCAAGTGAGGACCAGCAAGACACTTCCTGACTAGCACCTTCCTCTGAGGAGAGAGAGTGCAACGTTTCATTTTAGCATTTTGGCGCCCACGAGGGAGACAAACTGCTTTTGCTGTTTGCAAGGCTATGAAATAGCAGAGCCCCAGTCTTGCTGCTTATCTGCAATGACTGCCAGGGCAAGTGAGGACCAGCAAGACAATTCCTGCCTAGCACCTTCCTTGGAGGAGAGAGAGTGCAACGTTTCATTTTAGCATTTTGGCGCTCACGAGGGAGACAAACTGCTTTGGCTGTTTGCAAGGCTAGGAAAGAGCAGAGCCCCAGTCTTGCTGTTTATCTGCAATGACTGCCAGGGCAAGTGAGGACCAGCAAGACAATTCCTGCCTAGCACCTTCCTTGGAGGAGAGAGAGTGCAACGTTTCATTTTGCTTTTTGGAGTGCGAGATTTAGAAAAAGCACAGTGTCTGTTTGCAAGGGTAGGAAAGAGCAGAGCCCCAGTCTTGGTGTTTATCTGCAATGACTGCCAGGGCAAGTGAGGACAAGCAAGACAATTCCTGCCTAGCACCTTCCTTGGAGGAGAGAGAGTGCAACTTTTCATTTTAGCATTTTGGCGCTCAAAAGGGAGACAAACTGCTTTTGCTGTTTGCAAGGCTATGAAATAGCAGAGCCCCAGTCTTGCTGTTTATCTGCAATGACTACCAGGGCAAGTGAGGACCAGCAAGACAATTCCTGCCTAGCACCTTCCTTGGAGGAGAGAGAGTGCAACGTTTCATTTTGCTTTTTGGAGTGCGAGATTTAGAAAAAGCACAGTGTCTGTTTGCAAGTGTAGGAAAGAGCAGAGCCCGAGTCTTGCTGTTTATCTGCAATGACTGCCAGGGCAAGTGAGGACCAGCAAGACACTTCCTGACTAGCACCTTCCTCTGAGGAGAGAGAGTGCAACGTTTCATTTTAGCATTTTGGCGCTCACGAGGGAGACAAACTGCTTTGGCTGTTTGCAAGGCTATGAAATAGCAGAGCCCCAGTCTTGCTGCTTATCTGCAATGACTGCCAGGGCAAGTGAGGACCAGCAAGACAATTCCTGCCTAGCACCTTCCTTGGAGGAGAGAGAGTGCAACGTTTCATTTTAGCATTTTGGCGCTCACGAGGGAGACAAACTGCTTTGGCTGTTTGCAAGGCTAGGAAAGAGCAGAGCCCCAGTCTTGCTGTTTATCTGCAATGACTGCCAGGGCAAGTGAGGACCAGCAAGACAATTCCTGCCTAGCACCTTCCTTGGAGGAGAGAGAGTGCAACGTTTCATTTTGCTTTTTGGAGTGCGAGATTTAGAAAAAGCACAGTGTCTGTTTGCAAGGGTAGGAAAGAGCAGAGCCCCAGTCTTGCTGTTTATCTGCAATGACTGCCAGGGCAAGTGAGGACCAGCAAGACAATTCCTGACTAGCACCTTCCTTGGAGGAGAGAGAGTGCAATGTTTCATTTTAGCATTTTGGCGCCCACGAGGGAGACAAACTGCTTTTGCTGTTTGCAAGGCTAGGAAAGAGCAGAGCCCCAGTCTTGCTGTTTATCTGCAATGACTGCCAGGGCAAGTGAGGACCAGCAAGACAATTCCTGCCTAGCACCTTCCTTGGAGGAGAGAGAGTGCAACGTTTCATTTTGCTTTTTGGAGTGCGAGATTTAGAAAAAGCACAGTGTCTGTTTGCAAGGGTAGGAAAGAGCAGAGCCCCAGTCTTGCTGTTTATCTGCAATGACTGCCAGGGCAAGTGAGGACCAGCAAGACAATTCCTGCCTAGCACCTTCCTTGGAGGAGAGAGAGTGCAACTTTTCATTTTAGCATTTTGGCGCTCAAAAGGGAGACAAACTGCTTTTGCTGTTTGCAAGGCTAGGATAGAGCAGAGCCCCAGTCTTGCTGCTTATCTGCAATGACTGCCAGGGCAAGTGAGGACCAGCAAGACAATTCCTGCCTAGCACCTTCCTTGGAGGAGAGAGAGTGCAACGTTTCATTTTAGCATTTTGGCGCTCACGAGGGAGACAAACTGCTTTGGCTGTTTGCAAGGCTAGGAAAGAGCAGAGCCCCAGTCTTGCTGTTTATCTGCAATGACTGCCAGGGCAAGTGAGGACCAGCAAGACAATTCCTGCCTAGCACCTTCCTTGTAGGAGAGAGAGTGCAACGTTTCATTTTGCTTTTTGGAGTGCGAGATTTAGAAAAAGCACAGTGTCTGTTTGCAAGGGTAGGAAAGAGCAGAGCCCCAGTCTTGCTGCTTATCTGCAATGACTGCCAGGGCAAGTGAGGACCAGGAAGACAATTCCTGCCTAGCACCTTCCTTGGAGGAGAGAGAGTGCAACTTTTCATTTTAGCATTTTGGCGCTCAAAAGGGAGACAAACTGCTTTTGCTGTTTGCAAGGCTAGGATAGAGCAGAGCCCCAGTCTTGCTGTTTATCTGCAATGACTACCAGGGCAAGTGAGGACCAGCAAGACAATTCCTGCCTAGCACCTTCCTTGGAGGAGAGAGAGTGCAACGTTTCATTTTGCTTTTTGGAGTGCGAGATTTAGAAAAAGCACAGTGTCTGTTTGCAAGGGTAGGAAAGAGCAGAGCCCGAGTCTTGCTGTTTATCTGCAATGACTGCCAGGGCAAGTGAGGACCAGCAAGACACTTCCTGACTAGCACCTTCCTCTGAGGAGAGAGAGTGCAACGTTTCATTTTAGCATTTTGGCGCTCACGAGGGAGACAAACTGCTTTTGCTGTTTGCAAGGCTATGAAATAGCAGAGCCCCAGTCTTGCTGCTTATCTGCAATGACTGCCAGGGCAAGTGAGGACCAGCAAGACAATTCCTGCCTAGCACCTTCCTTGGAGGAGAGAGAGTGCAACGTTTCATTTTAGCATTTTGGCGCTCACGAGGGAGACAAACTGCTTTGGCTGTTTGCAAGGCTAGGAAAGAGCAGAGCCCCAGTCTTGCTGTTTATCTGCAATGACTGCCAGGGCAAGTGAGGACCAGCAAGACAATTCCTGCCTAGCACCTTCCTTGGAGGAGAGAGAGTGCAACGTTTCATTTTGCTTTTTGGAGTGCGAGATTTAGAAAAAGCACAGTGTCTGTTTGCAAGGGTAGGAAAGAGCAGAGCCCCAGTCTTGCTGTTTATCTGCAATGACTGCCAGGGCAAGTGAGGACCAGCAAGACAATTCCTGCCTAGCACCTTCCTTGGAGGAGAGAGAGTGCAACGTTTCATTTTAGCATTTTGGCGCTCACGAGGGAGACAAACTGCTTTGGCTGTTTGCAAGGCTATGAAATAATAGAGCCCCAGTCTTGCTGCTTATCTGCAATGACTGCCAGGGCAAGTGAGGACCAGCAAGACAATTCCTGCCTAGCACCTTCCTTGGAGGAGAGAGAGTGCAACGTTTCATTTTAGCATTTTGACGCTCACAAGGGAGACAAACTGCTTTTGCTGTTTGCAAGGCTAGGATAGAGCAGAGCCCCAGTCTTGCTGTTTATCTGCAATGACTGCCAGGGCAAGTGAGGACCAGCAAGACAATTCCTGCCTAGCACCTTCCTTGGAGGAGAGAGAGTGCAACGTTTCATTTTGCTTTTTGGAGTGCGAGTTTGATAAAAAGAATAGTGTCTGTTTGCAAGGGTAGGAAAGAGCAGAGCCCGAGTCTTGCTGTTTATCTGCAATGACTGCCAGGGCAAGTGAGGACCAGCAAGACAATTCCTGCCTAGCACCTTCCTTGGACGAGAGAGAGTGCAACCTTTCATTTTGGCATTTTGGCGCTCAGGAGCGAGACAAACTGCTTTGGCTGTTTGCAAGGCTAGGAAAGAGCGGAGCCCCAGTCTTGCTGCTTATCTGCAATGACTGCCAGGGCAAGTGAGGACCAGCAAGACAATTCCTGCCTAGCACCTTCCTTGGAGGAGAGAGAGTGCAACGTTTCATTTTAGCATTTTGGCGCTCACAAGGGAGACAAACTGCTTTTGCTGTTTGCAAGGCTAGGATAGAGCAGAGCCCCACTCTTGCTGTTTATCTGCAATGACTGCCAGGGCAAGTGAGGACCAGCAAGACAATTCCTGCCTAGCACCTTCCTTGGAGGAGAGAGAGTGCAACGTTTCATTTTAGCATTTTGGCGCTCACGAGGGAGACAAACTGCTTTGGCTGTTTGCAAGGCTAGGAAAGAGCAGAGCCCCAGTCTTGCTGTTTATCTGCAATGACTGCCAGGGCAAGTGAGGACCAGCAAGACAATTCCTGCCTAGCACCTTCCTTGGAGGAGAGAGAGTGCAACGTTTCATTTTAGCATTTTGGCGCTCACGAGGGAGACAAATTGCTTTGGCTGTTTGCAACGCTAGGAAAGAGCAGAGCCCCAGTCTTGCTGTTTATCTGCAATGACTGCCAGGGCAAGTGAGGACCAGCAAGACAATTCCTGACTAGCACCTTCCTTGGAGGAGAGAGAGTGCAACGTTTCATTTTAGCATTTTGGCGCTCACAAGGGAGACAAACTGCTTTTGCTGTTTGCAAGGCTAGGATAGAGCAGAGCCCCAGTCTTGCTGTTTATCTGCAATGACTGCCAGGGCAAGTGAGGACCAGCAAGACAATTCCTGACTAGCACCTTCCTTGGAGGAGAGAGAGTGCAACGTTTCATTTTAGCATTTTGGCGCTCACGAGGGAGACAAACTGCTTTTGCTGTTTGCAAGGCTATGAAATAGCAGAGCCCCAGTCTTGCTGCTTATCTGCAATGACTGCCAGGGCAAGTGAGGACCAGCAAGACAATTCCTGCCTAGCACCTTCCTTGGAGGAGAGAGAGTGCAACGTTTCATTTTGCTTTTTGGAGTGCGAGTTTGATAAAAAGAATAGTGTCTGTTTGCAAGGGTAGGAAAGAGCAGAGCCCCAGTCTTGCTGTTTATCTGCAATGACTGCCAGGGCAAGTGAGGACCAGCAAGACAATTCCTGCCTAGCACCTTCCTTGGAGGAGAGAGAGTGCAACGTTTCATTTTAGCATTTTGGCGGTCACAAGCAAGACGAACTTCTTTTGCTGTTTGCAAGGCTAGGAAAGAGCAGAGCCCCAGTCTTGCTGCTTATCTGCAATGACTGCCAGGGCAAGTGAGGACCAGCAAGACAATTCCTGCCTAGCACCTTCCTTGGAGGAGAGAGAGTGCAACGTTTCATTTTAGCATTTTGGCGCTCACAAGGGAGACAAACTGCTTTTGCTGTTTGCAAGGCTAGGATAGAGCAGAGCCCTCTCTTGCTGTTTATCTGCAATGACTGCCAGGGCAAGTGAGGACCAGCAAGACAATTCCTGACTAGCACCTTCCTTGGAGGAGAGAGAGTGCAACGTTTCATTTTAGCATTTTGGCGCTCACGAGGGAGACAAACTGCTTTTGCTGTTTGCAAGGCTATGAAATAGCAGAGCCCCAGTCTTGCTGCTTATCTGCAATGACTGCCAGGGCAAGTGAGGACCAGCAAGACAATTCCTGCCTAGCACCTTCCTTGGAGGAGAGAGAGTGCAACGTTTCATTTTGCTTTTTGGAGTGCGAGTTTGATAAAAAGAATAGTGTCTGTTTGCAAGGGTAGGAAAGAGCAGAGCCCCAGTCTTGCTGTTTATCTGCAATGACTGCCAGGGCAAGTGAGGACCAGCAAGACAATTCCTGCCTAGCACCTTCCTTGGAGGAGAGAGAGTGCAACGTTTCATTTTAGCATTTTGGCGGTCACAAGCAAGACGAACTTCTTTTGCTGTTTGCAAGGCTAGGAAAGAGCAGAGCCCCAGTCTTGCTGCTTATCTGCAATGACTGCCAGGGCAAGTGAGGACCAGCAAGACAATTCCTGCCTAGCACCTTCCTTGGAGGAGAGAGAGTGCAACGTTTCATTTTAGCATTTTGGCGCTCACAAGGGAGACAAACTGCTTTTGCTGTTTGCAAGGCTAGGATAGAGCAGAGCCCTCTCTTGCTGTTTATCTGCAATGACTGCCAGGGCAAGTGAGGACCAGCAAGACAATTCCTGACTAGCACCTTCCTTGGAGGAGAGAGAGTGCAACGTTTCATTTTAGCATTTTGGCGCTCACGAGGGAGACAAACTGCTTTGGCTGTTTGCAAGGCTATGAAATAGCAGAGCCCCAGTCTTGCTGCTTATCTGCAATGACTGCCAGGGCAAGTGAGGACCAGCAAGACAATTCCTGCCTAGCACCTTCCTTGGAGGAGAGAGAGTGCAACGTTTCATTTTAGCATTTTGGCGCTCACAAGGGAGACAAACTGCTTTTGCTGTTTGCAAGGCTAGGATAGAGCAGAGCCCCAGTCTTGCTGTTTATCTGCAATGACTGCCAGGGCAAGTGAGGACCAGCAAGACAATTCCTGCCTAGCACCTTCCTTGGAGGAGAGAGAGTGCAACGTTTCATTTTAGCATTTTGGCGCTCACGAGGGAGACAAACTGCTTTGGCTGTTTGCAAGGCTAGGAAAGAGCAGAGCCCCAGTCTTGCTGTTTATCTGCAATGACTGCCAGGGCAAGTGAGGACCAGCAAGACAATTCCTGCCTAGCACCTTCCTTGGAGGAGAGAGAGTGCAACGTTTCATTTTAGCATTTTGGCGCTCACGAGGGAGACAAATTGCTTTGGCTGTTTGCAACGCTAGGAAAGAGCAGAGCCCCAGTCTTGCTGTTTATCTGCAATGACTGCCAGGGCAAGTGAGGACCAGCAAGACAATTCCTGACTAGCACCTTCCTTGGAGGAGAGAGAGTGCAACGTTTCATTTTAGCATTTTGGCGCTCACAAGGGAGACAAACTGCTTTTGCTGTTTGCAAGGCTAGGATAGAGCAGAGCCCCAGTCTTGCTGTTTATCTGCAATGACTGCCAGGGCAAGTGAGGACCAGCAAGACAATTCCTGACTAGCACCTTCCTTGGAGGAGAGAGAGTGCAACGTTTCATTTTAGCATTTTGGCGCTCACGAGGGAGACAAACTGCTTTTGCTGTTTGCAAGGCTATTAAATAGCAGAGCCCCAGTCTTGCTGCTTATCTGCAATGACTGCCAGGGCAAGTGAGGACCAGCAAGACAATTCCTGCCTAGCACCTTCCTTGGAGGAGAGAGAGTGCAACGTTTCATTTTGCTTTTTGGAGTGCGAGTTTGATAAAAAGAATAGTGTCTGTTTGCAAGGGTAGGAAAGAGCAGAGCCCGAGTCTTGCTGTTTATCTGCAATGACTGCCAGGGCAAGTGAGGACCAGCAAGACAATTCCTGCCTAGCACCTTCCTTGGAGGAGAGAGAGTGCAACGTTTCATTTTAGCATTTTGGCGGTCACAAGCAAGACGAACTTCTTTTGCTGTTTGCAAGGCTAGGAAAGAGCAGAGCCCCAGTCTTGCTGCTTATCTGCAATGACTGCCAGGGCAAGTGAGGACCAGCAAGACAATTCCTGCCTAGCACCTTCCTTGGAGGAGAGAGAGTGCAACGTTTCATTTTAGCATTTTGGCGCTCACGAGGGAGACAAACTGCTTTTGCTGTTTGCAAGGCTAGGATAGAGCAGAGCCCTCTCTTGCTGTTTATCTGCAATGACTGCCAGGGCAAGTGAGGACCAGCAAGACAATTCCTGCCTAGCACCTTCCTTGGAGGAGAGAGAGTGCAACGTTTCATTTTAGCATTTTGGCGCTCACGAGGGAGACAAACTGCTTTGTCTGTTTGCAAGGCTATGAAATAGCAGAGCCCCAGTCTTGCTGCTTATCTGCAATGACTGCCAGGGCAAGTGAGGACCAGCAAGACAATTCCTGCCTAGCACCTTCCTTGGAGGAGAGAGAGTGCAACGTTTCATTTTAGCATTTTGGCGCTCACAAGGGAGACAAACTGCTTTTGCTGTTTGCAAGGCTAGGATAGAGCAGAGCCCCAGTCTTGCTGTTTATCTGCAATGACTGCCAGGGCAAGTGAGGACCAGCAAGACAATTCCTGCCTAGCACCTTCCTTGGAGGAGAGAGAGTGCAACGTTTCATTTTAGCATTTTGGCGCTCACGAGGGAGACAAACTGCTTTGGCTGTTTGCAAGGCTAGGAAAGAGCAGAGCCCCAGTCTTGCTGCTTATCTGCAATGACTGCCAGGGCAAGTGAGGACCAGCAAGACAATTCCTGCCTAGCACCTTCCTTGGAGGAGAGAGAGTGCAACGTTTCATTTTAGCATTTTGGCGCTCACGAGGGAGACAAACTGCTTTTGCTGTTTGCAAGGCTATGAAAGAGCAGAGCCCCAGTCTTGCTGCTTATCTGCAATGACTGCCAGGGCAAGTGAGGACCAGCAAGACAATTCCTGCCTAGCACCTTCCTTGGAGGAGAGAGAGTGCAACGTTTCATTTTAGCATTTTGGCACTCACGAGGGAGACAAACTGCTTTGGCTGTTTGCAAGGCTAGGAAAGAGCAGAGCCCCAGTCTTGCTGTTTATCTGCAATGACTGCCAGGGCAAGTGAGGACCAGCAAGACAATTCCTGCCTAGCACCTTCCTTGGAGGAGAGAGAGTGCAACGTTTCATTTTAGCATTTTGGCGCTCACAAGGGAGACAAACTGCTTTTGCTGTTTGCAAGGCTAGGATAGAGCAGAGCCCCAGTCTTGCTGTTTATCTGCAATGACTGCCAGGGCAAGTGAGGACCAGCAAGACAATTCCTGCCTAGCACCTTCCTTGGAGGAGAGAGAGTGCAACGTTTCATTTTGCTTTTTGGAGTGCGAGTTTGATAAAAAGAATAGTGTCTGTTTGCAAGGGTAGGAAAGAGCAGAGCCCGAGTCTTGCTGTTTATCTGCAATGACTGCCAGGGCAAGTGAGGACCAGCAAGACAATTCCTGCCTAGCACCTTCCTTGGAGGAGAGAGAGTGCAACGTTTCATTTTGGCATTTTGGCGATCAGGAGCGAGACAAACTGCTTTGGCTGTTTGCAAGGCTAGGAAAGAGCGGAGCCCCAGTCTTGCTGCTTATCTGCAATGACTGCCAGGGCAAGTGAGGACCAGCAAGACAATTCCTGCCTAGCACCTTCCTTGGAGGAGAGAGAGTGCAACGTTTCATTTTAGCATTTTGGCGCTCACAAGGGAGAAAAACTGCTTTTGCTGTTTGCAAGGCTAGGATAGAGCAGAGCCCCACTCTTGCTGTTTATCTGCAATGACTGCCAGGGCAAGTGAGGACCAGCAAGACAATTCCTGCCTAGCACCTTCCTTGGAGGAGAGAGAGTGCAACGTTTCATTTTAGCATTTTGGCGCTCACGAGGGAGACAAACTGCTTTGGCTGTTTGCAAGGCTAGGAAAGAGCAGAGCCCCAGTCTTGCTGTTTATCTGCAATGACTGCCAGGGCAAGTGAGGACCAGCAAGACAATTCCTGCCTAGCACCTTCCTTGGAGGAGAGAGAGTGCAACGTTTCATTTTAGCATTTTGGCGCTCACGAGGGAGACAAACTGCTTTGGCTGTTTGCAAGGCTAGGAAAGAGCAGAGCCCCAGTCTTGCTGTTTATCTGCAATGACTGCCAGGGCAAGTGAGGACCAGCAAGACAATTCCTGCCTAGCACCTTCCTTGGAGGAGAGAGAGTGCAACGTTTCATTTTGCTTTTTGGAGTGCGAGATTTAGAAAAAGCACAGTGTCTGTTTGCAAGGGTAGGAAAGAGCAGAGCCCCAGTCTTGCTGTTTATCTGCAATGACTGCCAGGGCAAGTGAGGACCAGCAAGACAATTCCTGACTAGCACCTTCCTTGGAGGAGAGAGAGTGCAACGTTTCATTTTAGCATTTTGGCGCTCACGAGGGAGACAAACTGCTTTTGCTGTTTGCAAGGCTATGAAATAGCAGAGCCCCAGTCTTGCTGCTTATCTGCAATGACTGCCAGGGCAAGTGAGGACCAGCAAGACAATTCCTGCCTAGCACCTTCCTTGGAGGAGAGAGAGTGCAACGTTTCATTTTAGCATTTTGGCGCTCACAAGGGAGACAAACTGCTTTTGCTCTTTGCAAGGCTAGGATAGAGCAGAGCCCCAGTCTTGCTGTTTATCTGCAATGACTGCCAGGGCAAGTGAGGACCAGCAAGACAATTCCTGCCTAGCACCTTCCTTGGAGGAGAGAGAGTGTAACGTTTCATTTTAGCATTTTGGCGCTCACGAGGGAGACAAACTGCATTTGCTGTTTGCAAGGCTAGGATAGAGCAGAGCCCCAGTCTTGCTGTTTATCTGCAATGACTGCCAGGGCAAGTGAGGACCAGCAAGACAATTCCTGCCTAGCACCTTCCTTGGAGGAGAGAGAGTGCAACGTTTCATTTTGCTTTTTGGAGTGCGAGATTGAGAAAAAGAATAGTGTCTGTTTGCAAGGGTAGGAAAGAGCAGAGCCCGAGTCTTGCTGTTTATCTGCAATGACTCCCAGGGCAAGTGAGGACCAGCAAGACAATTCCTGCCTAGCACCTTCCTTGGAGGAGAGAGAGTGCAACGTTTCATTTTAGCATTTGGCGGTCACAAGCAAGACGAACTTCTTTTGCTGTTTGCAAGGCTAGGAAAGAGCAGAGCCCCAGTCTTGCTGCTTATCTGCAATGACTGCCAGGGCAAGTGAGGACCAGCAAGACAATTCCTGCCTAGCACCTTCCTTGGAGGAGAGAGAGTGCAACGTTTCATTTTAGCATTTTGGCGCTCACGAGGGAGACAAACTGCTTTGGCTGTTTACAAGGCTAGGAAAGAGCAGAGCCCCAGTCTTGCTGTTTATCTGCAATGACTGCCAGGGCAAGTGAGGACCAGCAAGACAATTCCTGCCTAGCACCTTCCTTGGAGGAGAGAGAGTGCAACGTTTCATTTTGCTTTTTGGAGTGCGAGATTTAGAAAAAGCACAGTGTCTGTTTGCAAGGGTAGGAAAGAGCAGAGCCCCAGTCTTGCTGTTTATCTGCAATGACTGCCAGGGCAAGTGAGGACCAGCAAGACAATTCCTGACTAGCACCTTCCTTGGAGGAGAGAGAGTGCAACGTTTCATTTTAGCATTTTGGCGCTCACGAGGGAGACAAACTGCTTTGGCTGTTTGCAAGGCTATGAAATAGCAGAGCCCCAGTCTTGCTGCTTATCTGCAATGACTGCCAGGGCAAGTGAGGACCAGCAAGACAATTCCTGCCTAGCACCTTCCTTGGAGGAGAGAGAGTGCAACGTTTCATTTTAGCATTTTGGCGCTCACAAGGGAGACAAACTGCTTTTGCTGTTTGCAAGGCTAGGATAGAGCAGAGCCCCAGTCTTGCTGTTTATCTGCAATGACTGCCAGGGCAAGTGAGGACCAGCAAGACAATTCCTGCCTAGCACCTTCCTTGGAGGAGAGAGAGTGCAACGTTTCATTTTAGCATTTTGGCGCTCACAAGCAAGACGAACTTCTTTTGCTGTTTGCAAGGCTAGGAAAGAGCAGAGCCCCAGTCTTGCTGTTTATCTGCAATGACTGCCAGGGCAAGTGAGGACCAGCAAGACAATTCCTGCCTAGCACCTTCCTTGGAGGAGAGAGAGTGCAACGTTTCATTTTAGCATTTTGGTGCTCACAAGGGAGACAAACTGCTTTTGCTGTTTGCAAGGCTAGGATAGAGCAGAGCCCCACTCTTGCTGTTTATCTGCAATGACTGCCAGGGCAAGTGAGGACCAGCAAGACAATTCCTGCCTAGCACCTTCCTTGGAGGAGAGAGAGTGCAACGTTTCATTTTAGCATTTTGGCGCTCACGAGGGAGACAAACTGCTTTGGCTGTTTGCAAGGCTAGGAAAGAGCAGAGCCCCAGTCTTGCTGTTTATCTGCAATGACTGCCAGGGCAAGTGAGGACCAGCAAGACAATTCCTGCCTAGCACCTTCCTTGGAGGAGAGAGAGTGCAACGTTTCATTTTGCTTTTTGGAGTGCGAGATTTAGAAAAAGCACAGTGTCTGTTTGCAAGGGTAGGAAAGAGCAGAGCCCCAGTCTTGCTGTTAATCTGCAATGACTGCCAGGGCAAGTGAGGACCAGCAAGACAATTCCTGACTAGCACCTTCCTTGGAGGAGAGAGAGTGCAACGTTTCATTTTAGCATTTTGGCGCTCACGAGGGAGACAAACTGCTTTGGCTCTTTGCAAGGCTATGAAATAGCAGAGCCCCAGTCTTGCTGCTTATCTGCAATGACTGCCAGGGCAAGTGAGGACCAGCAAGACAATTCCTGCCTAGCACCTTCCTTGGAGGAGAGAGAGTGCAACGTTTCATTTTAGCATTTTGGCGCTCACGAGGGAGACAAACTGCTTTTGCTGTTTGCAAGGCTAGGATAGAGCAGAGCCCCAGTCTTGCTGTTTATCTGCAATGACTGCCAGGGCAAGTGAGGACCAGCAAGACAATTCCTGCCTAGCACCTTCCTTGGAGGAGAGAGAGTGCAACGTTTCATTTTGCTTTTTGGAGTGCGAGATTTAGAAAAAGCACAGTGTCTGTTTGCAAGGCTATGAAATAGCAGAGCCCCAGTCTTGCTGTTTATCTGCAATGGCTGCCAGGGCAAGTGAGGACCAGCAAGACAATTCCTGCCTAGCACCTTCCTTGGAGGAGAGAGAGTGCAACGTTTCATTTTAGCATTTTGGCGCTCACGAGGGAGACAAACTGCTTTGGCTGTTTGCAAGGCTAGGAAAGAGCAGAGCCCCAGTCTTGCTGCTTATCTGCAATGACTGCCAGGGCAAGTGAGGACCAGCAAGACAATTCCTGCCTAGCACCTTCCTTGGAGGAGAGAGAGTGCAACGTTTCATTTTAGCATTTTGGCGGTCACAAGCAAGACGAACTTCTTTTGCTGTTTGCAAGGCTAGGAAAGAGCAGAGCCCCAGTCTTGCTGCTTATCTGCAATGACTGCCAGGGCAAGTGAGGACCAGCAAGACAATTCCTGCCTAGCACCTTCCTTGGAGGAGAGAGAGTGCAACGTTTCATTTTAGCATTTTGGCGCTCACGAGGGAGACAAACTGCTTTGGCTGTTTGCAAGGCTAGGAAAGAGCAGAGCCCCAGTCTTGCTGTTTATCTGCAATGACTGCCAGGGCAAGTGAGGACCAGCAAGACAATTCCTGCC